>NW_007729230.1:184885-199551 GCF_000696425.1 Galeopterus variegatus | reverse complement strand
TATACCCAGAGGATTGGAAATCATCAAGTTGAAGTTATACGTGTTCCCCAATGTTCATTGCAGCATTCTTTACAATAGCCAAGAGTTGGAACCAGCCCAAATGTCCATCATCGGATGAGTGTATATGGAAATTGTGATATATCTACACAATGGAATACTACTCAGCTATAAAAACGAATGAAATACTGCCATTTGCAACAACATGGATGGACCTTGAGAGAATTATATTAAGTGAAACAAGTCAGGCACAGAAAGAGAAATACCACATGTTCTCACTTATTGGTGAGAGCTAAAAATAAATAAATACATTCACACACACACACAGAAGAACCAGGGCGGGGAGGGAGGGGGGCTTCGGTAATGGGCCACAATAATCAACCTCATTGTATATCGACAAAATAAAATTAAGGAATAAATAAATTAATAAATAAATTAATTAATTAATTAAAGGTGGAGCCTTGAAGAGGTGATCAGATTGTGGGACCATGCCGTAATAAATGGATTAAAAATGGTGGTCAGGGGCATGGTTGAGAGGGCTTTAAAGGAAGAGAGAAGAGTCTGTCTTTGTCTCTGCTCTCTCTGCTTCCACCATCTTACAATGTGAGACCCCTGGGTCACTTCACCACCAGATGGACTTTGGACTTCCAAGCCTCAGAAACTGTAAGCAATAAATTTTGCTTTTCTTTATAAATCACCCAATTTCAGGTATTTTGTTATAAGCGACAGAAATGGACTAATACACCATTCCTCCACATTCCACATAGATAAGTGAGTTATAAATTGAGTTTATCTTTCTAGTTTTTTTCCACAAAAATAAACAAAAAACAAATACATGTATTTCTCCTCCTTTCTCAAACAAAAGGGAAAACATACCTGTAATTTCATAAAGTATTGGTAATTTCCCCTCTCAAGGGATTTACTATTTTACAGTCTCACCAAGAACATATCAGAGGTCCTGTTTCTCTACAGCCTCATCTACTAAGTGTGGTTAAACATTTCAAATGAGGTTTAACATCTTTTCATATGTTTAAAGCCTATTTGTATTTCTTTCCCTGTGAACTGCTTGTTCATGCCTTTTACCCACTAGGGCGTTTTGTGGGTGTTTTTTTCCACCCAATTTTTAGAACAAAGTAGTCTTCGGATGCTTCCTTGCTAGCTGATAAGACAAGATATTCCAGGCTCATGGCATTCAATTCTTGCCCCAAAATGGAATCAGGCATTTCTCCAAAGAACTTGTTTTAATGGGAAACAGTATTTCAAAACCACAATCATTATTACTAGGTTGGAATTTCAAGACCGTAATCAGTGTTACCATTTTGTTTCAATTTTTTCCATTTAGAGCTCTTATTCATTTGGAGTTCATTCTGGTGTACGTTGTGATGAAAAGTTAAATTTTATATTCTTAAGGATGCTTATCGATCAATTACTAAATGTCCCTTTTCCCCCCAGTGATTTATGACTACACCTTAACATAAACTATATTTCCACATATATTTGGACTTTCCATGTATTTCTGAACTTTGTATTCTGTTCAACTAGTCCGTGTCTGTTCACATGTCAATGTCACCTTGTTTTTAAGAGGCCTACAGTTTTTCTCAACCATAGAACACAGAAAATTATTTTGGTGACTATTTTTTTCCAGTTCTAAGATGTCTAATCACAACTACCATCCTAGATATAGTATTCCACTTATAAAAATGGGTGTCAGAGAGAAATGGAAGTCAAAGGAGACTTCTAATAAACTCTGGGACGCTGGCCATTTCTTTTTCTCTACTATAGAAAGATAGGCTTGATGTTGGCAATGATAAGTAGACAGAAAGGAGAGAGAAAAACAAGAAATTAAACTTTTATAATATCAATAATAAAGATAAATTAGAAATCTTAAACAATGCAGTTTTATTATCCTCCCATGCTTCTAATATTTGCGTGGCACATTAAAGTATACAAAATGACATCTCATGTACCCGTTTTACTCGTTCTTTGTAACAGTACAAATAATTCTATTCCCATTTTACAGTAGAGGCTTACAAATATTATTTTTCTAAAATTACACTGATGTCACTGAGCCAGAACTAGGACCCAGATTTCCTGATGGCCAGCACATTATAGGAGGTATGAATTTCACATTAGATAAAGGTATAAATTACACACAGATAATCACATTATATTCAAATATTTGAGTATTAAAATAATTTGTATTATTGTTCCTAAGTTGTTCCTAGTTTCAAAAACCGAATATGGCCACTGAAAAAACCCTATAAAACAACACTGGTCTACATTATTTAATAAATTTCTTTTTTTTTTTTTTTTTTTCCGTGGCCGGCAACAGATCGCAACCCTCAGTGTCGCGCCCGTACCGGACCGGGACCAGCAACGGGATCACAACCCTCGGTGTTGCACCTGTACCTCGCTCAGCCAGTGAGCGGCCGGTCTGTATGTGGGATCCGAACCCTTGGTGGGAGCGCCGCCGCGCTCCCAAGCGGCGCACTGTAGCAGTGTGCCACCGGGCCGGCCCATAAATTTCATTTTTTTAAATGTAATGTTTTTTGGTAATTTTCCCCTATTTTACCAGACATATTACTAATTTCGGTCTAGGAGAAAAAATTATGTCCTTAGTTTTTTTTGTGAGTGTAAACTTATCCATTAATAAAGAGTCAAGCTTATAAGACTACCTAATTGCTGCTATTCTCTTATTAAGCACAGTGACAATTTATTAATGTTTTTGTTAAACGTGCAAAGCATCTAATTTTGGTGGGGCTTTTTTTAAATTGACATATAAAATTGTATGTATTTATCATGTACAGCATGAGGTTTTTAAGTGTATATATACTGTAGAATGGTTAAATCTAGCTAATTAATAAATGTATTACTTCACATAATTATAATTTTTGTGGTGGCAACACTTCACATCCACTCTTAAAATTCTCTAAGGATACAATATATTGTCATTAACTATAGTCACCATGCCACACAATAGATCTCTTGAACATATTCCTCTGTCAGTATGTACTCTTTGACCAACATCTCCCCAAACCCCCTTCCCCCAACCACCTCAGACTCTGGTAGTCACCACTCTACTCTCTACTTCTATAAGATCAACATTTTTAGATTCCACATAAAAGTAAGACCATGCAGTATTCGTCTCTCTGTCTCTGATTTGTTTCACTTAATGTCCTCCAGGTTCATCTATGTTGCTATGAATGACAGAATTTTGAGTTGATTTTTGTATATGGTGAGAGAGAAGGGCCTAGTTTCAATCTTCTGCATGTGGATATCTAGTTTTCCCAACATCAGTTATTGAAGAGAGTGTCCTTTACCCATTGTGTGTTATTGGCACCTCTGTCAAAAATCGGTTGGCTATACATGTGTGGATTTATTTGAGGGCTTTCTACTCTGGTCCATTTGTCTATGTATTTGTTTTTACGCCAGTAGTACCATGCTGTTTTGGTTACTACTATAGCTTTGGAGTATTTTTTTTAAGTCAGGTAGTGTGATGCCTCCAGCTTTGTTCATTTTGTTCAAGATTGCTTTAGCTATGTGGGGTCTTTTGTGGTTCCATAAGAATTTTAGGATTTTTTTTTTCTATTTCTGTAAAGAATGTCTTTGACATTTTGATAGGGATTGCAAAGAATCTGCAGATCATTTTGAGTAGAATGGACATTTTAACAATATTAATTCTTCCAATCCATAAACACGGGATATCATTCCATTTATTTCTTGTCTTCTTCAATTCCTTCCACCAATGTTTTGAGTGAGGAAAAACAGCTTTTCCTCTAAGATCTGAAATAAGACAAGGATGCCCATTCTTACCACTTCTATTCAAAATAGTACTAGAAGTTCTAGCCAGAGCAATTAGGCAAGAGAAAGTAGTTCTAAAATTGGAAAGGGAGAAGTTAACTGTCCCTGTTTATAGATGACATGATCTTATAAATGAGATTGTATAAAAAATCTAGACTTCACCAAAAAGCTGTTATACTAATATTGCAGGATACAAAATCAACATGCAAAAATCAGTAGCATTTCTGTACACTAACAGCGAACTACCAGAAAAGGAAATCAAGGTTACAATTCCATTTACAATACTACAAAAGAAAAAAAAAAACCAAAAAACTTAGGAATAAATTTAACCAAGGAGATGAAAGATCACTTACACAGACAATTATTAATGCTTAAAGAGCCTATCGAGATACATATCAAAGAAAATGCAGAGGCCCAAATTAGGCAAGAACACAGAATCTTTCATTATAATTTTTGCTTGATTAGAAATTCTCCATTTAATAGTAATTCAGTATTGACATAAAAGATATAGCCAAGAAAATTTCACAGGTCAGGTGTTGTTTCTACCATCCTATTTACTACTTAACATGATAGTCTTTCTAGTCTTTCTGATTAACTCTAACAGAAGAATTATTTCTTGGCATTCAACTCCAATATACACACACTAAAGACTTCTACTTTGAAAATTATTCTTTCACACCACTCTCCCACCTCCTGAAGCTGACAGTATCTTTCTAAATTTAGAGAAATTATCCAAATTTATTAAGGGTTGTGTATTTTTTTCAAGCTATATGTGGATAGAATAAAAATACATACATATCAGCAAAAGCATTTGTTTGACTATAAAGATGTTACTATGTGAATGTAAAGAGTATTCTTTTGTGTATTATGGCATGGCATTCTAAAAACAAACTGACATCTCAGTTTATTTTTCTTACACAATAAGTTTAATTTCCATTGAAAGGACAGAGCATCTCAGGAACAAGTCTTAAAAACAATTTCTGCTGAATGACTGCTATAATAATCTCCTTAAGAGAGAAATAAACATAAACTAAAATGGCAGTTGTGAAACATAGTAGCTCTTGGCTAAAGACAAAACTCGATATTCAGAAGGAAAACACTAAAAAAGCAGAAGGGGTTTTCATTTAGATTGCTGGCTGAAGTCAAAATGTGTTTTCTCAAAACTTCAATCTTAAACATATCAAAAGCTGTTCATTAAGATGGGCTCTCAGGCAATAAACTAAAATTTGCACTATCTTCTGAATCCTCCCCTATGACCACCAATGAGGAGAGAGGACGGTTTTCAGTGCTTCTATGTCCAGGACATGGTGAGATGCTTTTCACAGGTTCTCACTTAATGGAACAGAGCTCTTATTGGTAACATAAAGCATTAAATTATTTCCAGAATTTAAATACAAAGGTTTATTTGTTTTCTAGGAACTATGGACAGTTACATAAGAGCTTACAGTGTCTGAATTATTATGATAAAAGTCTGAAGTTTGACTATGAAGGTTAAAATTTTCCAATAGAATATGCCATATGTATAGTATATTTTTATAAAATAATTTTAATCAGCAAAGCCTTAATATTCTAAAACTTCTAGATCTTAAAAGGGAATTGAAATAAAAATAATTTAAAAACATTTAACTTTACAAACAGGAAAATTATCATTATCATTTTCCTTTCTTCAAATAAGAAACTACACATCTTTATGTTTAAATTCTTAACATTAAGAAATTTTCTAAAATGCATAGATACAGAATTTATAATAAACAGTTTACATATCTGTTTCATACTAATTTATTATTCAACAAATATGAGGACACAGAAAGTTTCCCCAAATTGCTTAAGGACATGCATTAAAAAAATTATGTAAATGCAGAGTGATAAGTGGCATATGAAAAATATAGCAAACTCATGCCTTTAGTTTACTTTACTAACATTATTTTTTTGTTTACTTTCTTATTTATTTTTAATTTAAATCTTGTTCAATGGCATTCATTTTAAAGTAACCTTAAATCATTTTTTGCATAAGACAAGATAGGAAGAAAAAGAGGATGGGAAAAAAAGGAAATTGAGAAGAGAAAAAGAAAGAGTTAACAGAGGAAATGAAGGAAGACTTCCAAAAGGAGGAGACATCTGAACCAAAATTGGAAGGCAGGAGGAGGTGGGGTCTTGTGATAAGGGAGGAGAGGTATTTTCAAAGGGAAGTATGAATGGAGAGTACTAAGTTAGTTAAATTTAACTTGAAGGCATGGCTCAGAAATGGAAATCATGAAATAAGAATGAAAAGACAGACCCACAGATGCATTAAATCCCACTACAATAAAATCCAAACAAACTAATTCACTACAGTGAAAACTGTCATTGGTATGTAACTACTCCTAAGATGTAGGAAATAAAATTCAATTAATAACCAAGTTTCAATAGTGAAATGGGCAATGAAAATAAGTATTCCAAACATGACATGAGAAGCGAGATGGTATGGAATAAATACTAACAACCAGACTTCCCCTCTCCAAGCCCTGGGACTTTTGTTGTGCTGAGTTTTGTTAGTAAATTATGTTTACTTTTGATCGATATATTGGGGAAGAAAAGGGATGGTACTTGAAGCTGAGGGGAGCCCACTGATCTAAATTTAAGAAACATTTCATTAAAAGTTAAATGCTGTGATTTTGCATGATCACTTGGGGCCAGTCTTGATTATAAACACAAATGTGAATACAGGCACAGGAGGGATGGGAGGTAGTAATGTACATAATACAGAATATGCTCCCACTATATAAACAATAATCAAAGACTTAAATTATTTTTTTTTCATATCTTGAATATATACAATTTTTATTTGTCAACTATACCTCAATAAACTTGGGGAAAATATCTACAATGAGGCTGCAGTAATTAACATAGTATGATAATAACACAAAAATAGAAAACTCACCAAGGTAACAGATTACAAGAGTCCCGAAATATACACAGTGTAATTCTTCTAATGGACTTTTGTTTGGGACTCTCCATAGAGTGGACTAGGCATTCAGAGACCTGTACTGTAACTCAGGGCTTTAACTACCATTCCTTTCTTTCCTCTCTTACTTCTCAGTTGTCAAGTCTGAAGGCTCTTCCTGACTTTTCCTGATCCCTTCACCTTCACCTTCATAGGTATTTCCTTAGTATTCTCTTGCTCTTTTATTTTTTTATTTTTTATTTTAATTCTTGTGTAATAAGGTCCACTGAGAATAAATCTATAACCCCCTATATGTCCAAAGAATTAGGTATGAGATCCTAGGAGAAAGGAATCATTTACACATGAGATGACCTAACAAGACACACTAGCTAGATTTTGATATAGGTGATACTGGAGGATACAAGTCAAGAGTGAAAAAGATGCAGATGCCAAAAAGAATAAGGAATGTGGGGAGAATGGCAATCTGTTCAAACGAGCTGGTGCGCATAGCTTATGGAAACTTTATAATGTAAGCCCCTTGTAAAAACAAACAAAAAACACTAGTTCTTCTGCAAGTCCATTATAGTATGGTTATTTTATAATCAAAATATTACCAGTTTGTGCATATAATTCAAGTGGAAATAGGCAAGCTTTTTTTTTTAATATGCAGCAGAAATTATTCAGGGGACTGAATATATTTGTTATAAATGCTAGAGAACACTGACTTTCAAGAACTGTGAAGTTTTTTTAACTGTGGGATTTTACACTGCTTGCAAGCTAACAAGTTCGCCTGCACAGTTTCATGAATGCTGCTAGAAAACACTAGACTCCTGGGTTAGAAGCAAAGAACTTTATTAATCAGAATACAGCAGGCAACATGAGCTTCATGTTTTCATATGTTCCTCTTGCCCCTCAAATCCCAAAGAGGCAAGGTGGATAGGCCCAGGTGGATGCTGAGCATACAATGGGATTGTGTCATAGCTGAGGAACCTCAAACTTAGGAAACCCAATCTTATAAGGGAGCTGCTAGCAAACTTGCCATCCTTTGTCACCTGTGGGGAAAGGGAGGAGCATTATCTTTATTATCTTGGACAGCAAATAATCTGCCTGCTGCCTTTGAGGGAGACACAATCTCCACCTTCAGGGCCTATTTCCTATACAAATATCTCCAAAAAGTCCAGAACAAAAGCTGTCAAAGCCTTTACTCAGAGACATGCAGAAATGCAAGAGACCCAAGGAGAACTGTCTCTCAGCAAATTGTATATTACTTATGCTATTATGTATGCTATCATATATTCTTTATGCTATTATTTAATCAAGTTAATTCATTTTGACTACTTTATTAAAAAGACAAAAAGGAATATAAAAGTTTAAGCTTTTCCTTAGAAAAGTAAAACACCTTTCTAGTTATCACACTAAACAAACATGTCCATCAGCATTTAACTAAAAATGAACACTTAATATGACAAAGAATGAGTAAAACTTTTGGCTTTAACAAAACATTCACCTAAATGACAAATGACATTTTCAGATGTTCCTACTGGGGATACCATGTGAGGTACCTAATGTTCACAAGGCCCAATCCTTTATCAAGTCAAAAGTAAGCAGGTTAGATTCAACTTATTAGCCAAATATCAATCTTCTTCATATAAACAAACACTTGAAAGAATACTTATTCCTCCTGGCACAGTGGAGATTTCAACCTCTTAAAAACAATTAAAAAGGGGCCGGCCCGGTGGCGCGCTGCTACAGTGCGCCGCTTGGGAGTGTGGCGGCGCTCCCGCCGAGGGTTCGGATCCCACATACAGACCGGTTCCCGCTCACTGGCTGAGCGAGGTGCGGGTGCGACACTGAGGGTTGTGATCCGTTGCCGGACACGAAAAAAGACAAAAAGGAAAAAAAAAAACATTTAAAAAATAAAATTAAAATTTGGCATGGTTTCGTTTCCCTATGTAATAACTCACTATAAACTATTAAGGTCATGGGAGGGGTATGTTTGTATAAAAACAGTAACTTTGAAACCTAGAATAAGGTTCTAACATAACCACTAAAAATAATAAAAAAAAAAGCAAAAACCTTTTAATAATCACTTTTTGTAGAAAGAGTGCATGAACTGTTGCATCTTCAAAACTTTTATTCTGAGTATTTAAAGTTGGAAAAAACAAAGTTAAGAAGTATATGTGACATACCTCTCCTAGAGCCTCGTATCTTTTCTGGTTCCATCTGTGCAAGTCTTCCCGGTAGTTAAAAACAAATGGTTCCCCGGTTTTTGTGTGTCTTAACTGCCCCTCTAGAAGATAAACAAACAATACTGCTATGATTCAGAGTAAATTTACAATAATATGGAAAGAACAACAAATAATGTCTGATAAAAATTTAAAATAACCTTCTCAGACCGGTTTACTTTTTTTATTAGATTTTTTTCTTCATATGTCAATATGATACAAGCATATAAACAGAATAAAAGAATGGTCCCCCAAGTACTCAAAAGCTATTGTTCTTGATCTTCACCTTTTTAAACTAAAGCAAATTAACAATATTTGAGGGCCTACATAGTAGAAATCATTCATGGCATTGAATACATTTACATTATAAACACGACTAGCTATTGCCATGAACATGGTCCCAGTCCTTTCAAGAAGCTTAAAGGCTAACTGAGAAGTAAAAAAGCATAAATATTAAAAGCTTTAGAGGAAGTCAAACAAACAAGAACGAAGTAAGTCAACAATCTAAGAAATGCCACAGGCAATTCATGTAGACAATATAGTCTAGAAGGGTTTTGGAAAAATAAAGAATCCCTATAGGCTAGAACAGGTTCAGAAGGTTTCAGTGAGATTTCTCAACTAGGTCTTGAAATATGGGTAGGATATCAAATGGAAACTGCAGAGAGGCCGTGAGCTAAGACGTGTTTCAACTGTCAAATCAGATTCACTCAAATCAGAGAACTTTACTGATAACGACTAAGCTTTACTAATAATTTCAAGGGTACAAGCAATCAAGCAGCACAGACAAAGGAGGGAGAAACCTGAGACATCCTGGCATTGAGCCCCAGCTCCTTTCCTCCCACTGGATAGCACTCTCTGGCCCAGAACAGGTGAGGTCTCTAAGTCAGGAATATGGGTTACCTCACACATTGGTGAGCATTTGGGTTTCCATTTTTCCATTTTATGCACCAGAGCTGTACTGTTCATGTGATATTCTTCAGAGAAATGTGCCTCATATATCCAAAGACTGTATGTTTGTTTACCATTAACAGTGCTAAACCAGTCATCCTGCTCAAAATATTCCATAGATAAGAACTCTCCTCATAGCAAACATCAGTCTGTATTTACTAAAAGATTTAATTATCAGCATGTTTAAAAGGAAAAATGACCATGCCACCTGTTCTCTTTATTTCCTCAGGAGTATTTCCCCCGTAATCAGGACAGAAATAGACCATGGGCCAAGCCAATTTCTTTAACCCCTCTGCCTCTCAGGCAAAATATTACTACTTATAAATACTTGTACATTGGCATAAAATATCTTGAATAATAAATAATGCATGAAAAGTAATATCAGAAAGAAGATCAAAGTTTCTAGTATCTTCAGTTTAAACTCATTTAACATTCTAGTAACATAGAAACTGTCATTATAAGTCCTAACACCTATAACTGATATTGTAAAAGGATATCCACTAATGCAATGATGACAGATCACCAAGTCAGTTGGTGCACAGCAACAAATAGAAAACTACATCCCAAATGCTATCTACCCTGTAATAACATTACCCTTTAAGTATAACAGTGTATTATCAATCCAATAAATCATGATTCTTTGTTCTAGAACATCCTTGCAATCTATGGTATGTTCTTCCACATCCTAAGTATAAAGGTTATTTTATTCAGAACTTAATAAATTTAAAACAAGGATGTTACATGAAAAATAATGGAAAATTGACTATTATGCTTTAAAATATTGTCACACGAAATTATTCTCAGTCATTTCATTTTAAAAAACAGGTGAAACAGTAGCATCTTTCTATATAACTTAATCAGGAGTTCCAATTGGATACCAGGAAGTTGAACACTCAAGGTTGAAATGCATAAGATGAATCAATTTCATGTCCATCAGTTTACGTGACTTGACAACGATGGGAAATTGTTCCTTGGTTTTTTCACTTGAATGAAGGATTTTAACATGCAAGGATAAGTCATTATTTTTTGAAAGAAATACACGAAACTTTTTAGCTGGCCTTTAAGTTTATCAAATAATATCTGTCCTATGATTCTATTAGCATTGTTGAAAATATTTTGCATATAGTATATACCACTTACTTTCATTAAAAGCATATTCAAATCCTTCCAGGGTATCAGGAAAATCAAGAGGTGGTTCATCCTTTTTCATTAGTTCATCCAAATCTATCCTAGATAATAAATCTAGAAAAAAAATTATATAAAACTTACTGATATTCATTTTCATAGTTAATAACAAAGATTATATTTTAAATCATTTTTAAGTATTCTCCTGTTCTATTAGATTAATTTTTATGTGTTGCTTTAATTGATGATGCTATTAAATTTTTAAGTCCAAAATACTACATTATGATCAAGCATAGTATCAACATAAGCAGTTCGATAATTATAATCCTCAAAACAATTACAACTCAGATCCTGTATAACACTATATTAAATCATTAACTTCTCTTCAAAATAGATAGCTATTCATTTGTACCTTATTAACCTCATTCTATAACTTAAAAGTTTCAGACATGAATATGACTTTTAAAAGGTCATTAAATCTTACATATAAATAAAACTATTGCTTATGAATCTAAATCTCATAAATCTAAATTGTGGTAATCTAGCATATTATTCCATTTTTTAGGGGAGAAAATGTTAAAATATGCTAACTGATGAAAATTGGTTGATACAAAGCAGTTTCTATTCTTCAAATCATTTAATTCCACTCAACCAAAAAAAATCTGTTGAGTTGTTTTTAAATAAGCATTTTATTTTGGAATAATTTTAGATTTATGGAAAAGGTGAAGATAGTACAGATAGTACACTCGTCCATATACCCATCACCCAGTTCCCCCTGTTGTTAACATTGCACATCACCATGGTACCTTTGTCAAACTGATGAAACCAGCATTAGTACATTACTACTAACTAAAGCCCAGACATTATTGACATTTCACCAGTTTTTCCACTAATGTTCATTTTCTTTTCCAGGATTCCACCCAGGATACCACATTATATGCATGTAGTTATCATTTTTCCCCAGTATGTTCTAGTCTGTGACAGTCCTCAGTCTTTCTTTCTTTTCTGTGATCTTGACAGTTTTAAGACTGTTCAGATATTTCATAGAATGACCCTATTGGGTCTGTCTGATGTTTTCTCTTGTGATTAGACTAGGGTTATAAGCTTCTGGAAAGAATACAACAGAGGTGAACTGCCATTCTCATCACATCATGTCAACGGGAATGTGATATCCACAGGACATCACTGGTGATGTTAACCTTCATCACTTGCTTAAAGTAGTATTTGCCAGCCTTCTCCACTAAAAAATTATTATTTTTCCCTTTCCATAATCTATTCTTTGGAAGTGACTAAGTCTGGCCCACCCTCAGAGAGAGGAATCATGCCCCCCCCCAAAAAAAACTACATAAATTATTTGTAATTACTTGTCTCTCTTCTATATAAATGTCTACAAATTTATTCAATCATTTATTTATATCAATATGGACTCATAGATATTTATTGCATACTTTCAATTACAATCCAATACATCATTTATTTTGTTCCTCAAATTGTTCCAGTCACTGGTCATTCATTGTAAGCTCTTTCAGTGTCCCCTGTCTACCTTTGATATGCTCTTATCTTTTTGTTTTTTGAGGATTTCCTTACTTTTTATTATACAAGATGCTCTAGGCTCCTCTTCTATGTTCCCTACCCCAGCCCTAGAATCAGTCTATCAACAAGTATCTTTTAGACTCATATTACAGAATGAGGCACAAGTCCTCAAATATGTCATCTAGAGTCACTTCCAAAATCACAAAAGTAAAAAGATAAATTTCAACTTTATTCAGTTCCAAAAAGATGTTAAATCATTTTTGTCAAATCAAGAAAAGAGGTTAAGTTTTGATTTTCTTCATTTTAACTCAAGTTCCTGAATACAATAGCTCCTAAGATACTCATATGTTGGAAAGCAAACTAGTCCCTCTCTTACAAAAGAAATATCTCAGAAGTAACACTTTATTTCTATTTCTTTCTTAAAGAGACATAACAAATCCACCTGTATGAAAAATCATCAAAATATGTTAGAGAAAAAAGTATTCTGTCTACCTCATCTCTAGTCTCCCTCTGTAGACCACGAAAATAAGCCACCAAACAGAAGAAGCATCTGCTCTATGATAATATTGGGGGACCTGTACACACCTCTCAGCATTGGACAGATCATCTAGGCAACAAATCAACAGAGTAACCATTACTCTCTCAGAGGGAAAGAAGAAATCTAGGGTTATCAGTGGTGGGAGGGGGGAGAAAGAGAAGGGGATAAGGAGAGATTAGACAAGGGGCATAAAGAGTAATACAATTTGCAACAATATATATACTAGTAATATTGATTTGATCAACATACGTCAACACTGAATCCCCAAAGCATGTATAATCAGGGCAAGCCTCTGGCTCACTTGGGAGAGTGTGGTGCTGGTAACACCAAGGCCATGGGTTCAGATCCCTATATAGGGATGGCTGGTTAGCTCACTTGGAGAGCATGGTACTGACAACACCAAGTCAAGGGTTAAGATGCCCTTACCGGTCATTTTACTGAATCGATTATGATTCAATAAAAAAAAATTTAAAAATAAAAACTCATTTTTACATAGGCCTATAAAAATACCTCCCATGGAAAAACATGAAAATTTCCAACTAGTAGAAGGTATTGATCATACAAAGGCCCATCAATCCTATCATATACTTAGCACTTTAACAGTTCACTGAATCCTCAATGATTGCTTAGAGGTGAAGTAATTAAAAAAGAATTGTATAAGTAACAAAAAAAAAATCATTACTTAGCATTGTTCAAATTCCTATATCAAATAAACCTCAACTCACACAAAAATATACTATCTTCAACATAAAACAAGTGTTTGAAAATTTTTGGAGAACAGAAATGTCATAGGCTGGGCTTAAAAAGGGATACATGCTGACAATTCCTCATTCACTGGTAAATTTCTGCATGCCATGTACCTCCTTGCAAAACAGAGAAAAGACAAAAGTTTTTTAATATCAAAAACTGACTTAGAATACCTAGAAGATTCTCATTTTTCTCCTTCCAATTAATTGAGGTTCTGGGGCAAAATCAGATTCCCCCACTTCACAGTCAGCTTCACAATTCACAACTTAGATACCTTCTAATCAGGCACATAGAAACCATCAAATATATAGCAGATGTGTTGTGTCTAATAGCCATTTTCTGTTTCTATAGCTTAGACCATAAAATGTACCCTTACATACATATCACTTTAAAGATTCCAAAGCACTTTCACATACATTACATCATTTGATCACACAACCCTAAGAAATAGTAACAAGTAATATCATCTTCATTGTCTTTCAGACAAGGAAATGAGTTCAGAGAGGTAAAATTTTGTCCAAAATTATAGCTTAAGAGTTGGTGGGATTGATAAAACAAACAAAATCTAACTGTGGAGTATACTAACATTTATAAAGCAAATGTATTTCACAGGGCCTAGTTTCCAAAGCCCTGTGGTTTCAGATATAACCTAACTTTTTAAAATTACATATAGAAATGTTAAGCTTGCAAAAGACATGAAAATTTCCCCAGGCTAAAGTCTCTGTTGTAGATAAAGAACTGTAATACAGCAAAAATTGCGGGCTCAAGGACAGACGTCCTTGGAGCAGGTTAACCTAAAGTTACGTTATTGTTATGTAAAAATACTGAG
>NW_007729230.1:154082-183877 GCF_000696425.1 Galeopterus variegatus | reverse complement strand
AAAAAAAAAACTATACTTAGCCATAACTCCACCTATGTTCCTTTTCTGTAACTTTCTGGCCTGGAGAATAAATACTGAGAAAGAACCCCAGTCTGGTGTTAATTTCCCGAGGAGGAATGCCTCTCTCTTGAGGGTTCCAGAAAATTAACCCCTTTGGCGTTTCTCACTGCTCAGAAGAAATGGGCTTTGAGTAATCCTTTGCATCTCCATCACCCAGGGGAAGAGAGGTGACAAAGAGAGTGCTACATCTAATTCAGTGTTCTTTCAAAATTGCCATACTGATCCTACACATCATTTCAACCTTATAATATTCTGTCCCCCTTTTCTTCCATTAAAGAATAAACAGTGATGAATACAAAAACATACTTTTGCTTTGCTCAAAATGTTTCTTTGATGATAAAATGAACAAGTAAGTAAAAATGCATTCCTCAAATTTTCCCTCTGTCAACTAGAGTACTGGATACAGATATTTTTTATTTCATTAACATTAAGAAGACATATAGAAAGGAACTGTCAGAAATTATTTCTCTGCTTTGTAAAAGGAAAGCAATACTATAAAGTTGCATTTTACCCTGAGATTGGGTTCCAAAGATAGCAGATTATGCAAAAGTCACATATAATGAAAGATTTCCACTGAAAATCCCTTCAATTGCCTATAAAACACAGTAGACTTGAATCCATATAAACTAAACATGCATCAGATGTGACACAACTGTTTTTTATAAAACATTGCTCTGATTACCGATTCAAACTTGTTGCTTGTTATTGGTCTGTTTAGGTTTTTTATCTCTTCTTGGTTCAGTCTGGGTAGTTTGTATGTGTCTAGAAACTTACCCATATCTTCCAGGTTTTCATATTTGTTGTCATACAGTTGTTTATAATAGTCTAATGATTCTTCGTATTTCTGTGGTATCAGTTGTAATGTCTCCCTTTTCATTTCTGATTTTTGTTATTTTGGTCCTCTCTCTCTCTCTTTTTTTTTTTTTTTTTTGTTAACCTAGCTAATGGCTTGTCTATTTTATTTATCTTCTCAAAAAACCAAGTTTTTGTTTCATTGATCTTTTCTATTGTTTTTTGGGTCTCTATTTCATTTAGTTCTGCTCTGATCTTAATTACTTCTTTCTGTCTACTACCTTTAGGATCAGATTTTTGTTGCTTTTCAAGTTCTTTGCGGCATAGTGTTAGGTCATTTATTTGAAGTCTTTCCACTCTTTTGATGTAAGTGTTTATTACAATAAATTTGCCTGTTAGTACTGCTTTTGCAGTATCCCACAGGTTTTGGTATGAAGTATCTTTATTTTCATTAGTTTCAAGAAATTTTTAATTTTCTGTTTAATTTTTTCTTGGACCCATAGGTCATTCAGGAACCTACTGTTTAGTATCCATGTATTTGTTTTGCTTTTGTTCCCGAGTTTTGCTTTTATTAATTTCCTGTTTTAGTCCATTGTGGTCTGAAAAGATACCTGGAATGATTTTTATTTTTTTTAATATGTTAAGACTAGATTTGTGACCTAATACCTGGTCTATCCTGGAGAATGTTCCATGAGCTGATGAGAAGAAAGTATATTCTTTAGTTGTTAGGTGAAATGTTCTGCATATATTTGCCAGATATATTGGTCTAAGGTGTAGATTAAATCCTGTGTTTTTTTGTTGATTTGTTGCCTGGAAGATCTGTCCCATACTGAGAGAGGGGTGTTCAGATCACCCGCTATTAACGCATTAGGGCCTATTTCTTTCTTTAGTCTAAGAGTGTAAGTTTGTAATCAGCAAATACACATAGCACAGAGGGATAAATACCAAATGTACTCACTCATAAGTGGGAGCTAAGAGAGAAAGAAGGAAGGAAAGAAAGACCACAGTAGTGCATTGGACTTGCAGAGGGAGAGAACATACCTAGGGATACAAAGCAGAGTGGGGGTAAAGGGGAGGGAGATGGGGAAGGAGGTTGGGGATAACTGGGTGGGGGACACAAGGTACAATCGCAATTTGTGGTAATGAGCATGCTGCCAGTATGGTTCTGGCCTTCACATCTAGGGCATGAGGAGTAACAATAAGTTTTGTATTTCATGAATATTCATAACCAATAAATAAATAAATAAACATGGCTCTGGTGATTACAGTGATTCAGCAACAAAAATTCTAAACTTCAACTAAGCATATTCAACAAATGTATAAAAATACCATTTCATACCCAAAAGAACTGAAAACAGGGACTCGAACAGATATTTGTACACCAACATTCACAGCAACAATACTCACAATAGTCCAAAGGTAGAAACAACCTAAGTGTACACAGATGGCTGAATGGTGTGATGGTTAATTTTACATATCAGTCTGACTGGGACACAGACTGTCCAGATACTTGGTTAAACATTATTTTGGGTGTGTCTGTGAGGATGTTTCTGGATAAGATTAACATTTGAATCAGTAGATGAAGTAAAGCCGATTCTCTCTCCAACGTGTATGGGTCTCATTCAACCATTTGCGGTCTGAATAAAACAAAAAGCCTGAGTAAGGAAGAATACGCCCTTCCTGCCTATCATCCGGCTGGAATATTAGTCTTCTCCTGCCTTCAAACTAGAACTGAAACTTACACCATTGGCTCCCTTCCATCTTAGTTCTTTGGACTTGGACTGGAACTATACTATCAGCACTCCTGGGTCTCCAGCTTGCTAGCAGCAGACCTTGGGACTTCCTCAGCCTCCATTATCATGTGAACCAGTTTTTTATGACAAATCTCTTTATATAAACTTATATATTTATACATATATGTAAATACATACACACACAATTGGTTTTGTTTCTCTGGAGAAGCATAGCTAATATAAATAAACAAAATATGGTATATACATATAATAGGATATTATTCAGCCTTAAAAAGGATAGACATTCTGACAAAACATGAATGTACCTTAAAGACATTATATGTAGTAAAATAAGCTTTCACAGAAGGACAAATACAGTAATGTGCCATATAACCTTTCAGACAATTACGTAGTGCACATATAACAGTGGCTATCCCATATAGCTTAGATGTGCAGTAGGCTATACCATCTAGGTTTGTGTAAGTACACTCTATGATGTTCATATAATTACACACTTCACAGAACATATCCCTGTCATTCAGCAACACAAAACATTGGATGATTCCACATATATGAGATACCTAGGGTAATCAAATTCATAGAGACAGAAAGCAGAATAGTAGTTGCCTAGGGCTGGAGGAGAGGAGAATGGAGAGTTATGGTTTAACAGGTATAGAGTTTCAGTTTTGCAAGGTGAAAAGAGTTCTAAGGATGGATGGTGGTGGTAATTTCACAACAATATGAATGTACTTAATGCCAATGAACTTAAAAACAGTTAAAATGGTAAATTTTATATGATATATATTTCACCAAAATAAAGAAATACTATTTGGCATCTTTATTTATTAAAACTTTATTAGCTAAATGAGTATTTAAAATATTACTGGAATTCTACTTCTGCCCAAGGTAGAATAACAGGGATTGGATTCTTCCCACTCTTCTTAAAAACTAGAAAGCAGGATAATACAGGGGAAGGACAGTTTTCAGAGGCTGGATCACAGGAAGCCAGAAATGTATTCACTGAAAGAAAAAAATGAGATTAACCCTTTGATTATCCTAGCTTATTGTCTGGAGACAGTTTAAGGGACAGCAAAAAGGAGGAATCCAAACAAAGAATGAGGATGCTGCTACATTGAGGAGACAGAGATCAAAATTTGAATAAGTGGCTAGATATGGGAGCAGAGAATGAGAGCACAGGAAACTGCTTAGAGAGACATTACTGAGCAGAACTATAGAGGGATTTTCTTTTGTCTTTGAGTATTTACCCATGCATACAGGGGGAAAAAATTACCCAAGAACAGGGAAAGCAACAGGCTGAACAATTCCCAAAGTACACCCAGGGCTACAAATAGTTTGTGTGACCATCATCCAGAATGAAAAGACCTTATAATATATGAGACATCAGAGAGAGCTCTCAGGAGGGTATTACCTTCATCAGTGAGGCTGGTAAAGATACTCTTCCCCAAAGAGCAGGAAAAGTAATATTTACTGAACAATAACAAAGGCTATCACAAATAATGATCATTAATAATTCAGCATTAATGTCTATTAATGTCCACATGTATTTTTAGTAAAAGGCACTACGGCAAAGTGCAGACATTTGGGGGCAGGAGGAAGTAGTAAATAAAAACTAACCCACAGGAACTAATAGAACATCTTTCCAGAAATCCAGGAAAAGCGTATGCAACAAGTCACTAAGAAACGTCTTTCCAGAAAGCCAGGAAAAATGGGTTCAACAAATCAATAAGAGCTAGTAGACAAACTAAAATTCTGTAAAACTGTAAATCTTTTTAAGAAATGGAAGAATTCCTTACAAGGCTATCTTCATTGCCATCTCTAAAAGAGATGACAAAATTGTCTGATGCATAATATGCCTTCCTTTAATAACAGCAGTCATCATCACCACACTCACCATCTTCATTATCATAGTCAATAAGCTTGAACTTCTTTCTTCCAGAATGCACTGCTTTATCCCCGCTTGTCTCGAGTTTTATCTTCCATTTTTCTGCCCACTAGTACAATCTTATGAGTTCCCCAAAATTTATGCCATTATCTGAAGCACTTGTCCATTCATAAAAAATTAAATCTTCAAGTGTGCAGTCTTGCCATATAAACCTGAAACCATCATCAGTTTATTGTTTTGTGCATCATAAGCCAGTTTTGAAGAAACTCAAGAATACAATTGCCTTCCTATTCTGGGGATAGTTTTAATCAGTTTGCTCAGTTGTTTCTAAAATATACTTTACTGTGCATTTGCCATTTTATTTTCTAATATTTCCAATTTGACTCCTTTGCTAATCCTTACAACCCCATGTGAACTCAGCATTAGTATTCTTACCGTATAGATGAAGAAAGAGATTCAGAAGAGTTAAGCAACTTACCCATAGTCGGAGGAAAACCCTGAATTTGAATCCAGATTGTTCTATTTCCAGAAACTATCTACACTCTTAACATCACTATACTACCTCTAAAATCCAGAATATCAATATGAAGTCATATCCTGCTTTCAGGAGTATAAAGTAGGACCACAACTTGAAAGGTCAAATTTTCACATCATCAGGTAAGGTTGAAGATGCACAAAATCTATCCAGGAGGAAACCCAGAATGTCTATTTAATAGGTGGAAACTCCCACACATATTGCTTGTCCTCACCCCTAAATCATCCATTATTCTGAATGTGCTGCATCAGTCCCAGCAGCAAACAAGCATGCAGTAAAACCTTCTACAGGGTTGTCTCCAGCTGTCTCCAATTCCTCTCTTCCAATTCTCTACTGAAAATTCTCCAATCAGGCTTTCTTTTCCATCAATTCACTAAAACAACTCTTTCTGAAGGTCACCAACAATCTTCATATCGTCAAACCCAAAAGTAAATTCTCATTCCTCATCTAACCTGACCCATCACCAGCATATGACTTAATTAACTACTCCCTACTCTTTCTGAAGGTCACCAACAATCTTCATATCGTCAAACCCAAAAGTAAATTCTCATTCCGCATCTAACCTGACCCATCACCAGCATATGACTTAATTAACTACTCCCTTTTTTTTTTTCATTTGGTGTCAGGATCTCTCTCTTGATCTTGATTCTCAGGCTATCTTAGTAGAAATTCCTTTTTCAGCCTCTTCTGTGGGTTCCTTCTCATCTCCCTGACCCAAAAAGTCAGGGTGCCCAAAGCTCAATCTTCAGACCTCTTCTTTTTTCTAGCCACACCGACACCTCAGGTGACCTCAACAAAGACCATGACTTTAAAATATTATCTCTACACTAATGAGTCCCCAAAATTTTATCTCTAGCCTGGACTCTCTCCCAAACTCCAGACTTACCTTCTACACTTTGAGACTTAAGTGACATCTCAATTTAACATGTCTAAAGCCTAACTTTTGCTTTCCATCACCACCATCCACTACCTGCTTTTTCCAATGTTTCTTCAGTCTAATGAATGGCACCTATCTTTGAGCTATTTTAGCTAAGAACTTTCAAAGTTACCTTAGTTTCTTCTCTAATAATTTCATGTTCAATACATCAGCAAATCACGTCATATATTCCTTCAAAACATATCCAGAATCTGTCAATTTTTCATCATCCCTTTGCTAATAATCTAATCCAAGCCATCATCATCTCTCACTTTTGCAAGGAGTCTTGGTCTAGAAAACCCAAAGAAAGCAATCCTCTTAGTCATCTTCCATATTTGCAGGTAAGGACCAGTTATACCATTCCTTCAATAGATCATTACCTCTAAAAGCAGGGACAAGGTGACACAAATTGGGCTGAAAAACTGGTTGCTTTATCCCAAATCTGCTTGAGGCTTTCACGATAAAGAGTTAGTAGGAGAAATTCTTGAGGTATCTTTATTATTCAGCCTGGAACACCAGGATGGGATAGCAGCCAGGAATTCAGAGAAGCAGCTGTAGCTGAGGCTGAAAGTGTATCTGCTACAAAGTATATCTCAGAACCCTTGAAGACCAGACAGACTCTACACTGAATCAAGTAAAAGGAATCACCATCATCTGGCACAGCTGGTGCTATGGTTTGAATGTTTGTCCCCTCCAAAACTCATATTGAAATTTAGTGGCCATTGTAACAGTTTTAAGAGGTCAGACCTTTAAGAGATGATTAGAGCCTTCATGGGTGGGATTACTGCCATTATAAAAAGATTAGGCCCCCTTTTGTCTCTTGGCCCTTCTACCTTCTGCCACGGGATGATGCAACAAGAAGGCTCTCGCTAGATGCCAGCACCTTGATATTGGACTTCCCAGCTTCCAGAATTGTCAGTCAGTAAATTTCTGTTTATTATAAATGACCCAGTCTGTGGTATATTGTTACAGCAGCACAAAAAGGACTAAGCTAGCTGGTATCGCAACATTTAGAAAACCCATAAGACATTTTTCCACATAAAATAAAATAACTGTGAAAACCCACACAGGTTATTCAGAAAATCTGATTTTGAGCAAAGTCACTAGACAAATTGAAATATGTGATAAAGAAGAAACCTTAAAAGCTCAACCATGAATATTTCTTTTAAAAGTAAGATTACTTTAGATAGTAGATTTTTTTTAAAAAGTCTAGAACTCAAAATATCCTAACCATGTCTAAGGCACATTCCTTCTGAAGTGTTAACATGGAGAGCCTCTCATAAAATATCCCTAGTGCCAGTGCCACAAATACAGAATACAGGAATAAGCAGATCATTATCCTAACCCAGTGTGACATTTTAATCAGCAAAATTATGGTAGGGCACTAGTCTTTTATAGTGTTTATTTTTCCACTAAATGTATGGACTTGAATAAGAAGAGCATTAAGAATGCTTATAAAGCTATAAAATTACATGATTCTACAATTTACTTTTTATTTACTGAGTGCCTACTACATCTCAGACACTGCAATAGTTGCTGTGAAGGATACAAACAATTGCAAATAGTTTAGTTACTGCTATTCTTATTTTAGAATGGGAATGAATGGAAGGGCGGCGGCGCTCCCGCCGAGGGTTTGGATCCCACATACAGACCGGCCGCTCACTGGCTGAGCGAGGTGCGGGCGCAACACCGAGGGTTGCTATCCCGTTGCCAGTTCCGGTCCGGTATGGGTGCGACACTGAGGGTTGCGATCCGTTGCCGGTCACGAAAAAAAAAAGACAGAAAGGTGCCGGTCACGAAAAAAAAAAGACAAAAAGGAAAAAAAAAAAAATGAAATTCTGTCAAGTTCAATGTCTGGAAGCCATACCCTATAAATGACACTCTAGTCAACAATCACATTTTAAAACTATGACTCAGCAACATCTAAATCTATTCCACTTCAGCGAAAGGGAAAGTATTAAATCTACAAATAGATGGCTTTTCCCAGGGTGCCCATGAACAGGAAAGCAAACCACTATTCTTAAAGTTTAGAGGAAAAAATGTGCAATGTATACAATGGAAAAATTTAAACTAAATTTAGTCAATTAATCCTTTAATGAAATTATATAAAAATGACATTCATGATAATAATAAAACACGACAGAATATTCCTCTGATTGAGGAACCCAATTGATTTGTTACCCACAAAGTATACTCCAGTTTCCATTCAGAAGTACATTTTATAATTATCTTTAAAAATAGAGACATTTCCATAATCAGCAGAGTGTAGCAGAAAATACTTTCAAAAAATTAATACTGAAAATAAATACTTCTAAACTATGAATGTTCCAAATGATCATAACCAATGCTGCCCTTATCTCAATCCTAACTGCAGGTGATGTGATGTGACAGAAAGAGGGCATTCTGGCTCCACGACTAACTAGCCATGAGCCCTTGACAAATTTACTTCTCTGTGCCTCATTTTCCACATTTGTGAAATGGAAATGGTAATCATGCTTCCCTCACAGTGTTAGTGAGGTTAAATGTAAAATATTTAGAATTAAATGCTCAACATATGTTAGCTTATATTTTTTTTAAATTAATTTAAATGAATCTTAGCTTCACCATGTAATAATAGTTTTGTAGCCTGTGGCAAGTCACTTGCAAAATCTTCAGTTTCCTCATTTATAAAATACAGCTTATACATGATAAAATTGTGGTTGAGAATTAAAAATTATAGAAGGTATGTATAGCCAATCATTGCTATAACTAGCACCATTATTGCTACTCAATAGGGTGAGATTTCCTAAAAGGAATAACTAGAATATGAGACGATTTTTGACTGAGAAAGAATTTTCACTTATCATGAAAATAGCTGTTATTCTTCTTCTGTGAACAGACAACTCAAAACTCTATAAATTCTACATGAATGAAATGTGTCTATATTCCTTCAAGAAACACATCCTAGTCTATAGGGTAGGCAATGTGCAAGACTCTGGGGGTACAATGGTGAATAAAACAGATATGGTCACTGCTCTCAAGGGGCTTACTTTCTAGCTGCCAAATCAAACTGCCAAGCAGCCACAAATAAAATATATGAGACTAAGACTGATAATTAAAACACTGTTATAACAAAACAGTATTTGTATGGGCTATTTATTTACATTCAGGAATTAGCCTGATTTGTCAAAGTCCCACAGGTTTGTACACAAGTTTCACCAGCAACTCCTAATTATACACTACCCTGTACCAGAAATTAAAGAGAAATGTTCATAATGAGAGATTTCACACAGTGTCCTTTGCTAACAATTCTACAACTAAATTAACTATCTACAGGGGACTTCTCACAATTTTTACTCTATCCCTCTGCTAAGTTGATATTTCTTCTAAATATAAACTATTACATTATTTTTTCAATGGCTCCAAATTTTATACAATTTATACAATTATTCCTTTGTAACTGTTTTAACAAAGGTAAAATTATGATCATTTTCAAGATTCACATTTTAAAGAATCACTATTAAGATTCCCAAGGTTAAATATCAATTAATAATCATTATTCTTATATTATATGAGGCAACCTAAAAATTTACATAGCAATTCACTGGAGAGATGATATATAAGTTAGGAGACTACTAATGACTACATATGACCCTAAAACTTATAGTAGCAGATGCAAAGCAAGAAAGCACAAAGCAAACACAATTTGTCTGTTGTTCTCTTACACACTGTGTTAGATTTTTACCCTCTCGAGTTATTTTCCATAGTTGTGGCACAGCTGGTAAAGCTAAATCAGGGGCACCATAAATTCTCAATTTAGCTTTCCTAATAAAAATTCAGAGTTATAACCTGCATGACCACAGATAAACACTACTGAATGCAGCCAACAAGCCGTTTGATACATTTGATATATATTAATATGTACACTCAACATAGTTTATTTGGCATTATCTGATGGAGTTTAGGTTATAGAGAATAAAGTGGCGGAAGGTTTTTACTGACGTGAATTGGGACACAGTCGACATGTTGTATACTTCATGATAACCACTGCTGTTTAAATATGGCTTCCTAGAAATGGTTACAGTACAAACTACATTCAAAACATCTCAGTTTGCAAATTCATTCTGTGAACTACACAAAGCAATTATCATATCTTCTTCCTTCCTATGAGTCCAACAGAGAATCCACTATGTATAAATAAAGCTATAAATAACTTGTCATGTGTAATCTTTATCCAGTCATCATTTCAAAACGCAAAACAGTAGAATATTTATTTGTCCTGTTTGCTCAAAATATAACTTAAGCACTTATAAAATGTACAGAAAGATACACAGAAGCCTTATTTTTCTATGGTTGCTTATCTTCTGTAGGTTTAAATATGAACTAGAGATTTTGCAACAGAAGCTCTTTCCACCTCACATTCTGAATGCATTGATGAAAGTACAAAATGTATCACAGAACAAGTAAAATTGAGTTAATTCTCTGAGGCCTCCAGGACTGTCTGGTTCTAGCCTGGCACCAAAGAATCTATGCTCGCTAAGTCAGGCTCTGGAAATCAAGCTCAAAATACTGTACTTTCAATTGCAAGCAGGCTAAGTGAAATCAGTACCAGAGATTTATGAGGAACCAAATAAACCCCACCCAAATTACAGTCAAAATATCCATGTTGTTCATTGGCAAACGTTAGATAATAGTAACACTGTACAACATATAATTCTGAAGCTACAGTGAGAAAAGTGTATGTTTTGGTTTGTGTGTGTATGGACAAACATATGGGCACAAGGGGATACAGTGGAGAATTAAGGTATCAGGCTGGAGCAGGCACAGTAGACAAATCTCAGAATTAATGTGGGTCCATGATGCATAGAAAATGGTGGCTTCTATGTAGAATGCAATCATGTTTGAATCAAGGTTTAGCTCAGACTATGAATACCTAGTTCAAATTCAACGCTATCTCAAATAATTCCTTAGTTTCTCAAGCAAATGATATAGTAGGTTTGGGATGAGAAATCTAGGTTTTGGGTTTTTTTTTTTAATTGAAATATAATTGATTGTACATATTTATGGGGTACAGAGTTGACTATCAGTATTTGTGTACAGTATGTGATGATCACATCAATATTATTAGCATGTTCACCATTACAATCACTCCCTAATCCCCTTTCCCTCCCCCATTACCACCTCTAGTAACTACAGGTCGGTTCTCTCCTTCTGAAATCTCGATGTTTTATTGTAGCCGTTCCTTCCTTTCCTTCCTTTCCTTCCTTCATTTCTTCCTTCCTTCCTTCTTTTCTTATTTCTTTCCTAGCTCCCACTTAAGAGTGAGGACATTCAGTATTTCTCTTTTCTGTGTCTGGCTTATTTAACTCAACATAATTTTCTCTAAGCTCATCCATGTTGCCACAAACGGCAGAATTTCATTCTTTTTCATAGTTGATTAGTATTCCACTTTATATTTAGAGCACACTTTCCTTATCCAGTCATCCATCAGTGGACATTTAGGTTGGTTCCATATCTTGGCTACTGTAAATAGAGCTGCAATGAACATAAGAGTGCAGGTGTCCCTTCAATACGATGATTTCCATTCCTTTGGGTATATACCCAGAAGTAGGATTGCTGGATCAAATGGTAGTTCTATCTGTAGTTGTTTGAGAAACTTCCATACTGTTTTCCATAATGGCTGTACTAATTTACAGTCCCATCAACAATGTAGAAGAGTTCCCTTTCCTTGCATCCCCACCAGCATTTGTTATTCTTCATCTTTTTAATAATGGCCAGTCTAACTGGGGTGAGACGATATCTCAATGTGGTTTTGATTTGCATTTCTATGATGATTAGTGATGCTGAGCATTTTTTCATGTACCTGTTGGCCATTTGTATGTCTTCCTTTGAAAAATGTCTATTCATCTCCTTTGCCTATTTTTTAATTGGATTATTTTGGCTTTTTTTTTTACTGTGAAGTTGAATTCCTTGTATATTATGGATATTAGTCCCTTGTCAGATGTATAGTTTGCAAATATTTTCTCCCATTCTGTAAGTTGTCTTCTCACTCTGTTGATTATGTCTTTTGCTGTGCAGAAGCTTTTTGTCTGATACAATCCCATTTGTTTATTTTTTTTTTAAGGCTTATGCTTAGAGAAATCTAAATTTTTTAATCTCAGATCCACCATTTAGTAGCTAAGTGACCTTGAGAAAGTCACAACTTCTCTAACCTAAGTAATGGGAATAATAATGAAAATAAGACCGTAAGAAAATAAGGACTATTATGAAGATTACATGAAAGAATGTACATGAAAGCATTTTGCAAGCTATAAATTCCTTTATGAAAAAAAATCCTTTACAAACGTTAGTAACCCATATAAAATCAGAAATAACTGAGTTCCAATTAATTTGTGCTCAATTCCCAGAAGGATACCAAAATTAGTCCAATCTACAAAAATGAGAAACTTTTTATATGCATCACCTGGAAGCATTCTAAGAACAAATAATAAGGCTCCACAATAAATATCTGTTGAATTGACTTGGGCTTTCAAGAGTATATTGAAAATAATCATAATAGAATTTAAGTTAATTTTTTGATATCATTTATTTCCTTTACATTCCTTTCAAACCTTATTAAATTAAAATGTGTGTCTGGATAATGATCAAGTATATGAGTTCCACCTTAATTTACATTAAAGTTTTGCCCAAAGAAGAACACTATTCCAGCTATCTCCTAAATGCACACATTGGTCACAAGGTCACCAATTCCCTTCATATTCATTATTTTATTACATCATCACCACAACTAGCGGAGGTAGACAGAATTGACATACCTGCATTTTACAGAGATGAAACATCCTGGGCTTTGAGAAGCTACCTAAACCTGGCTAAGGTAATCCCAGATGGTAAGGAGTGGTTGGAATTCTAACTCTGGTCTTCTGACTCCTAATTATGAGCTCCTTCTATTCTATCATGCTGATAGAATCAAGCTACTCAGCTTCCCTAGAAAAACAATTTTAGTTTCTTTATTCTACAGAAGGTTCATAGTCTCACGTACTAATTTCTCTTACTAGGATGTATTACAATTTGGAGTTTGGGCGAGTTGGATGTAGGAACCTAGAGACTAAAGTTGTCAACCAAAATTTTCTCAGTATATTTAGTTTGCTATTCAGAATTAAGACTAATTAAAATTATTCCCCATTCTCCCTCACAATACTTTGGTAAATCAAGCATCTAAAACAAAGAGCCAAACAATTAGAAATATCAAATAAAAAGATTTTAAAACAAAATAATATTGTACACCATGTCTTCTTAATAGGTTCCCAAATTGGTAATCATCTGGTTAGGTTTCGCATTGTTTTTTGGCTAGCAAAAAGACAGAAACTCAACAACGCTAGAATAGAAAACCTTAGTTAAACAAGGACTAAGATGAATCTCAATTTTGAAGGCTGTCAAAAGAAAAAAATAATTTAGTAATTTATGAAATTTTTATGATATGTAGCAGAACGACAGAGCTATGGCAAGGACAAAATATTTCTCAAAAAGAATATACCATGCTCAAAATTTTACAAAAACAATATGTCAAACAAACAGCAGTCTCTTTTATATGGGTCAAATATAAATGTCGCATAAGCTACCTAAGAGACTCTAAGGTAAACATAAAAAAAAACACAAATAATATTATAAATGTACATAATATAATAAATATACATAATTTGCCCATAAGTGGATAAATTAAATAAAGTAGAAACTATCTTAATAAGATTTCAAAACAGCCAATACCATGAAATAGCAGTAATAACATATTCGAAAAGTCAGCACCCAATTTTCTCATTCTATAAATATGCTCATTATCGCCTCTGCTAAACTCTGTGAACTCAAGGTTCAACCTAGATTTTAAAATATAACATGCATATGGCAGACACCAAGATAAACTACCCAGATTCTCCTTCAAGGGGCACTTGCTGCTCAGGTTCAGGGAGTACAGTCGGCAGTCTCCAGGTGTCCAGCAATTCAGTTAGCCTCAGGTGCAGAGTGCCCCCTGACTTAAGGTCACACCTTTCCCCTGTTGACTCTCATTTGGTGACTGAGCCAAGTGGGAGGATGAGGGCCCAGCCATTTGGGCCTAATACAGGACAACTCCAATGGGCAATATTTGCTCCAGTGCTCACTGCCAGGTTGACGAAGGTTTTGTCAGGCCTGCATGTAAGTTCAATTTCTCCCCTTTACTAATCCTGTTCCCCTCCTTCCTTTCTCAAGTGCTGATCTCTAATAAACATTTCACACCCCGAATTCTGCCTCGACATCTGCTTCTGAAAAACCCAGGCTGTGAAAATGTACTTTTCTAAATGTTTTTCTGGATATTAAAAAAAAATACTAATCCTGTTCCCCTCCTTCCTTTCTCAAGTGCTGATCTCTAATAAACATTTCACACCCCAAATTCTGCCTCGACATCTGCTTCTGAAAAACCCAGGCTGTGAAAATGTACTTTTCTAAATGTTTTTCTGGATATTAAAAAAAAATATTCTGATATTAACGGACAAGACATATCCAGAACGCATAAACTCTGGCAATTCAACAACAAAAAGACAAATAACCATCCAAAAATGGACAAAGGGTATAAATACACATTTCTCCAAAGAAATATATAAATGGCCAAAAGGCACATGAAAAGAAGCTTAACATCATTAGTCAATGTGAAAATGCAAATCAGAACCACAATAAGATACCACTTCACACCTGCTAGCCTGGCTATAATCAAAAAGATAAAACAAGTTATTTGTAACTATGTGAAGAAATTGCATCCCTGCTGATGGGAATGTAAACTGGTGCAGCCACCTTAGAAAACAGTTGGGCAGTTCCTCAAAATATCGAACACAGAGTTACCACATGACCCATCAATTCCACTTTTGGGTATATATATATGCAAGAAAAATGAAAACACATGTCCACACCAAAACTTATACACAAATGTTCATTATTCATAATTGCCAAAAGTAAAAACAACCTAAATGTCTATCAACTGATAACTGGATGAACAAAATGTGGTATATCCATACAATAGAATATTATTTGTTAATAAAAAGCAATGAAATACTGATACATGCTGCAACATGAATGACCTTGAAAACATTATGCTAAGTGAATGAAGCCAGTTACAAAAGACCACATATTATGATTCAATTTATATAAAACGTCTGGACTAGGCAAATCCATAGGAACAGAACATAGATTTATGGTTTTCAGGAGATGGGAGAAGGAGAAATGGGTGGGACTGTTAACAGGTATGTGGTTTCTTTTTGCGGTGATGACTCCAGTAGTCCTAAAAATGCACTTGCATCAGGGTAGTATCACTCAATGTGTATTAAATGGCTCTCTCCATCTCTTCTTCTCTAGAGGTGTAATACCAAAGGTCAAGGTACAGTCTCAAAAAGAAGGAGGCTTGACCATCTCACTTATTCTTCTCTTTTCCTTCCATGAAACAGGAATGGGAAATGGACTTTGGGTAGACTCATTTAAAGAATTTCCCTCTTGGGCCGACCCCGTGGTGCACTCGGGAGAGTGCAGCGGAGCTCCCGCCACGGGTTCGGATCCTATATAGGGATGGCCGGTGCACTCACTGGCTGAGCATCGGCGCAGGCAACACCAAGCCTAGGGTTGCAATCCCCTTACCGGTCACAAAAAAGACAAAAAAAAAAAAAAAAGAATTTCCCTCTTTAAATGTCCCTATCATCCCTCCCATCAGAGCCAGGCTGGCAACTGTCCAGGCCTGTTATAGATAGATACTAGAGACAAACACTATTTTCTAGGTATAAAAGATGAGCATTATATAAAGTTTTTGTACATCACAGTGCTCTAGTGTAGCTTGTTCTAGTTTTCTGCCTTAAGGGTTCTCTGTCCATGGTAATTTTCCTCCCTTGCTTGTCACTATCCCTTACAGACATGTTCCAATGAGAATCTGGTCAGAAGCACTGATTCATTTTGATCAGTTAATCTCCTAAATGATTCAGTTCATCTCCTAAACACATACTACCTAATAGCACCCCAATCTCACACAATTTCTAACAAGGATCAAAATTTAGTAATACATTTTTCATTATTATTTTTATTATCATTTTTACAATTGATCACAAACATCACACCAACTTAGGCCAGTTAGTTTACTTTGGAGAGCATGGTGCTGATAACACCATGGTCAAGGTTTTGTATCCCCATACCAACCAGTTGCCAAAAAAAAATTTTTTTGCTATAGAAAAGAAAAATGAAGAAAAACTTGAGCACACAATCAAGCAATTGATTAAGCCTGGTAAACTACACAAATAACACCAGCAAAAAGTTTAATGGCAAAGTTAAGCTTTGTGCAGATGACAATTGTACTGCAAACAAGGCATTAAGTACCGCTCATATCCAATATCTACTGACAGTGTACTCCTTGTTGTTTATTTAAGGGGAAAATTTCAGTGAAGTCTGACATTACCTACATGTGTTAACAAGTGGGAATGTTATCATTTAAGTGCCTTCTAAATGTTTTCTTTTTTTCTTTCTTTTTTTTTTTTTTTGGCTTCTAAAATTTCCCAATTCTTTATGGAGTGATAATATTTTCTAGAATTTCATGTCGGAATGTTATCATTTAAGTGCCTTCTAAATGTTTTCTTTTTTTCTTTCTTTTTTTTTTTTTTGGCTTCTAAAATTTCCCAATTCTTTATGGAGTGATAATATTTTCTAGAATTTCATGTTTGTACCATATTTCAACAATGTCCACATCCTGGAACCAACAGGGGATGAACTCAAAGATATTTTAGAAGGCTCAATATTGCTGTAATACTACAAATATCTGATCTTAAAAAAAGAGAATTAGAAATTTGAAACTCAAGCCATCTTTTTAAATCACCATATTAGTTACAGTGATTATTTACTTTATTCAGAAAACAATACGCACAATTCATACCCTGCCTAAATTAACAAAGGATTTGATACAACAAATTCTCTTACTCCAAAAATAAAGAGCTTTGAACCCTCCTGCCTTCTACATTTTTTTTCCCCACAAAAGACAACCATTGCTTAGCCACATCATTAATTACAGGAAATAAAGTCCGCAGCACACAAGTTGCCAACATGAGGACATGTGGAATGCTGTATCATTTATGTTATTAGAAAAATGATTAAACTCAGTATACCAAAGAGCTCTCATTACTGTTGTCTACATAAGCACAAAGTCATAAAGTCCCTTCCTATGATCAAAAAGTTTTACAACGAGACTTCCATTTCCAATATTATAGCTAAGTCCCCTAACAGATCTTCCTGCTTATAATAACTAAACCCTGGGAAGTACATTACAAATCAAAAGAAAAATCACAGTGGTGCTTACCCTGGGATACAAAGTGGAGTGGGGGGGAAAGGGGAAGAGAGAGGGAGGTTGGGGATGATTGGGTAGGGGACACGGGGTACAAATGTGCAATTGTGGAAATGGGCATGTTGCCAGTATGGATCTGGCCTTCACATCTTGGGCACGAGAGGTGATGATCAGCTTTGTATCTCATGAATATTCATAACCAATAAAAAAAAGGGACAGAACTAAAACAAAAAAACAAATACTAATATAAAACAATATATATGCCACTCACCAAATTAATGTAAAGGAAGAAAACTGTAATAACTTCAATATCTGCAGAAAAAGTATTTGATAAAATTCAATATCCATTTCTGGAAGAGAAAAGTCATAGAAAACTAGGAATAGGAAAGAATGTCCTTAACCTGATAAAGGGGTTAAAAAACAAAAACATTTTCATCGAACTACTCTTAATGGTAAAATATTTAAAATTTTCTTTAAAATCAGGAACCACAGAAGAATGCCCATCACTACCACTTTACTATTACCAGTTCTTGTCAAAGTTTGCTGGAAGTTCTACATGGTGTAATAAGACACAGAAAATAAATAAAAACGTACAAGAATTAAAAACAGGAAAACAAAGTTATAATTATTTGCAAAGGATATAACTATCTGCAACAACAACAAAACAAGAAGAATCAAAAAAACAAGGTTTTCCAGAATTTAAAAAAATACGAATCTCTACATCATTAGGATTAAAAGAGAATTAAGCAAGATGGCTTGCTATAAGATTTATATGTAAAAATTGAGTGTGTTTACAAATACCAGCAACAATCAGTTATAAAGCTAGTTTTGTTTAATAAATCATTTATAACAGCAAAAAATAAAAACTAACATGGTTTAGAATAAATCTAACAAGATATGATAAACCTGTATGAAGAAAATGATAAAATGTTACAGAACAACATTAAAGAAGACTGAAATACAACATGAGAGATATACACCGTATTCATGGATAGAAAGACTCGATATTGTGAAGATATCAATTTTCCTTCAATTGATATGTGGATTCAATTAAATTCCACTCAAACCCAAAAGCATTTTTCACAGAACTTGAAAACGAATTCAAAAAGTTATATGGAAGTAGAATGATCAAGAATAGACAAGATCCTCCTAAAGAAGAATATGACAGGGAGATTTGTTCTACCAGGTTTCACAGTAATTAAGAAAGTATACCATTAGTATTGGAATAAACAAATTGACGGATAGAATAGAATGAAACTCCAAAACACAGCCACATAACAGATCCATATTACAGAGATGATGCCATCATATCACCAGGGAAAGGATAGGCTTTTCAATAATTGGGACAACTGGTTAACAGCAAAGTAAAAAAAAAAAGAAATTAGATACCTACCTCACTTCATACATAAAAATCAATTTCAAATTAACTAAGGGCATAAATGTGAAAAGCAAACTTTAAACTTTTTAAAAGAAAGTATAGAAGACTACCATTTTGATGTTGAGGTATGTAATACAACCACTATAAGATATTTTAAACTCACCAGACTAGAAAAAATTAAGAAGTCTAATAATATCAAAAGTTAAAGTGAATGAAGAATAACAGAAATTTTTTATTCACACTGATGACCAAAAGATAAATTAGTAAAACCACTCTGGGAAAAAATGGCATGAGATCTCCAAGTTAAATTTTCTCATAATTTTCAACCCAGCAAACTCACATCTTGGTCTACTACTTGGTCTTGTACATGTACATCAGGAGGCAGATACGAAAATGTTCAAAAAATATTCATATTATCAAAAAGCCAGTTTATTCACTACCTATAACAACATAACAAATTATGTCAAAACATAGTAGCCCAAAACAACGATAAATGTTTATAATCTCTCACTGTTTTTGTGGATCAGAAATCTAGGAGTAGCTCAGCTGGGAGGCTCTCCCTCAGGTTCCTGAAGTTGCACTCAAGATACATGGGCAAGTTACGTAATCATCTGAAGGCCTGACAAGGGATGAAGGATTCACTTCCAAGGTGGCTCACACACATAGATAAATTATTGGTACCCACTGTTACAGGCCTCAGTACATCCCACATGGGCTTTTTCAGTGGTCTACCTGAGTATCCCCACAACATGTCTGCTGGCTCTTCCCAGAAAGACAGATCTAGGAGAGCAACGGGAAAGCTGCAGAAATCTTGCACCATCACTTCCTCAATATTCCACTAACACAGAGGGCAGCCCTATTCAATGTAGCAGGGGTCTGCACAAAGGCATGAATATCAAGAAGCAAAGATCACTAGGGGCTATCTTAGAATCTGGCTACAACAAATTTTAAAAAAAAACTCCAATTATAGGAGAACAGATATATTGTATAATATATTAACATATGAGAGATGAATATTATACAGCAGTGAAAATGAATGAACCACAACTACACTCAAAAACATGGATGAATTTTCCAAAAATACTTGTGAGTAACTAAGACTCAGAAGACTACATACGTATGATACTTATATTGTGCTCAAAAACAAACTAAACTAAAATAACTTATTGGTATCACAATTTGTGATAAAATTATAAGAAAATATGAAGAGAAAAATAAATACAAATTTCAAAATAGGCATTATCTCTGGGAAAGAGGGAAGGGCATAAGATAAGGAAAAGCACATAAGTCAATGCAAGTTATTGATAGTGTTTTGAGTACTGGATTGGATGGTGAATTTACAGGTTAATTATATTATTATGCTTTATAACTTGCATAAGCATTACATATAGGGAGGACACTATTGTATCAATAATATACATATAATCACACACAGTGACCCTGGTTGCACATAATCTTTTTCATTTATCAACAATACACTTTTAAATAAATAATAAAGAAAAACATTAACGGAAAAAGAATACCAGTATGATTTTATTAGTATTACCTTTAATAATTGGTACTTAAAGGCATTGTTCTCTAATGATTATGTTGAAAGTCCAGTCCCATCTATTTAGTCAGAAATTTGGAGGTCCTGCTGTGGTGAGTAAACCCTAGTAGAAGCAGTCATAAGGAAAAAGGATAAATAGGTATTGAGTAAACTTTAAAGCAGTTATATATCAATAAAATATTATGTTACTAAAACCCAACTGATTACTTGCCTGTTTTGAAATGGAGCTAACATTTTGAATAAAAATTTATTACCTCAGAAAGCTTTTACATAAGCTATTTAAAAAGACGATCTATAAATGTTCTTTAAAACTTGAATTAAAAAATAATAATATCCTATAACATTATAATACAATATTTTAAAATACAATTCTGCACTTTGGAAAATGACAACTGTCATTTATGTTTTTCTTCTTTGCTTGTATACTTCCAGTAAGAAGTATGATAAGTAAAATCTGCCTTTGAAGATACATAAGTGATTAAAGTTTTTTAAATGCAGAAGCAACTCATAAATGAAAGATGAAGGCTAAGAATTCAATTTAAAATAATATGTTCCCTTGGTGTTAAAGGATAGGTTGATCTATTCACAAAAGAATATTTCCCACAAAGGATCATCTGCCAGTCTTCCAACATGATGCAAAAACAGGCTTTAATTCTGAGAAAATATAATAACTTTCCTTGTTTTTCCAAAATAAGGTGAAAAAGGAAAATTCTGTAACAGCAGCCACTGGAGGGAAGACTTGATGTGAGAATGAGAGTAAAACAAGCATAAAACGTTTTATCTGGTGCTTTGTCTGAACATAACATTTTGTTAAGCTCATTTCTATCTGTTTAAATGACAAATGCTGAAAATACTGCTTTTTCTACATAAGAGTTAAAACTTCCTTTCACTGAAAAACATTTGTTTATTCAACTGTCCTTTATTTGTACACAAATTAGCAGTAAGAAAATTATAAAGCTGCCTGGACTGACAAAGAATTAGCATCAGTGCTTAGTCTAAGTACATCTTTAAAAGCCTATATTTGATTTTAAATAAGTCTATATTTTGTTCATTTGAAATATTATCCACTAATTTTGCTAGAGGACCTCAGACACTACTTAGTTCCTAAATAACTACCTGAAATCTGATGATAGATAAATTGGCAGGGTATTTTTAAAAAGCTGTGGCATTGCTCTTGATGTAGTTGATGGGTTTTGTTTTGCTCTTACTGAAAATGCTTACATATTTTTTAATTGCTCATTTAAAACTAGTTTTACACACACACACACACACACACACACACACACACGGACCCCAAAGTAAGTTGTAAGCCTCCATTGCTGGCCTTTTGTAGATCACTAAGAATTCGGAGATTATTTAAAGCAAGTTAAAATAAAGATTCCATAAAATCATAGAACTGGAAGGGCATAGAAGCAAGCTCTTTCACAATTCTGGTTTCTACTGTAATAGTGGTTATACACTGTATAATAGACACCAGGCTTGTGTAAAGTCCTGAAACAATTCCAAACGTAGCAATATCCCTTCCGTTTTAAAGTGATTTCTTACACAATCAGTATTTTGGAGCTAGATTCTTAAACTCAAGAATCCTAATGTGATTCAATCAGTAAACCAACAAAACCTTCAGTCAGTTCTGAATAAGAACCATCCGGAAGAAAAACTGAGAACTGAAATGTAGAGCAAACTCCGAAGTAAATCCACTGGATAAGCACAGAAATTCATCTGACAAGATACTCAATTGAATAGGGAATACCTAAACTCAGAAAATAGATTTTAGGGCCGGCCCGGTGGCGCACTGGAGAGTGCGCCGCTTGGGAGCGCGGCGGCGCTCCAGCCGAGGGTTCGGATCCCATGTGGAGACCGGTTCCCGCTCACTGGCTGAGCGCGGTGCGGGCGCAACACCGAGGGTTGCGATCCTGTTGCCGGTCCCCGGTACGGGCATGACACTGAGGGTTGCGATCCCGTTACCAGTCAGTAAAAAAGACAAAAAGGAAAAAAAAAAAAAGAAAGAAAATAGATTTTAAAAAATGAATCTGGGGGCCAGCCCATGGTTCACTTGGGAGAGTGTGGTGCTGCTAACACCAAGGCCACGGGTTCGGATCTCTGTGGGGGATGGCCGGTTGGTTCACTTAGGAGAGCGTGGTGTTGATGCACCCAAGTCAAGGGTTGGGATCCCTTTACCAGTCATCTTTGAAAAAAAAAAAAAAAAAAGAATCGGTAACAACAGATACATATAAAAAGAACATAATTCAGAAACTTATGCCAAAAAAAAATTTAACAAAGCTACCAATTAAAATATGGTACATCACACTATATCAAAGATATGGTTCTAAAATACTATAAGTTTATTCATATTTTAAATGCATATGGAAACTCGCTATTTTAGGATTTCTGTGATACATTTTAATTTTTGAAAATCTTATGAAATAAGAATTGGTCCTTAATAAGCTTTAATTTTCAGATCTGCATAACACTCATAACAAATAGCTAACTAATTCTGCAGGTGAATATGTGTGTTATACTTCAAGGCTAAAACTAACTACAACAGGATAAATGACTATTGTTTTGAAAACCGTGCTGCAATAAGCTTTAATTTTCAGATCTGCATAACACTCATAACAAATAGCTAACTAATTCTGCAGGATACTTCAAGGCTAAAACTAACTACAACAGGATAAATGACTATTGTTTTGAAAACCGTGCTGGAATTCCAATCAGACCAATATATTTAGACAAAACAAAAGGTAGTTGGGCTCTGAGAGCAATGCATTTCATGACTGTAGTCTAATACTCTCTAAAGAACAAAACTTTTATTACTTTTAGAGTAATCTTAACTGAAATAGGCTACTTTGTTTTGCTAAGATATTTTCCCCCATGTCTTTCATATAAAAAAAAATCACTGCTTAATTAAAAAACAAAAGTTTGAGTTTTAAGACATGAAACATTTCTATTCTCAAACATTTCTCATTCACTAATCACCCCGCCTGAAATATTTTCCTCAGTGTGTTCCCCTAAGTACCTTATGGAATTTAGCACTTTGTATAGTGTATTATGGTCAGCCGTGTACAGATCACTTCACCTATGAAAGGACAGAGACTGTCTTACTCATCTTGACACCACTTACATATTATGTGCTCATAAATGTTGACTTAAATTGGGGATGTTTATAAAATAATCAAAGTCTGTAAAAGCAGATAACATGCCCAAGAAATGGAGAGAGGAAGGATAATTCATATAAAAATGAATCACTTCAGTTTTAAAACTATATTTATAGTTTTAATAAACAAATAATACTAAATAACATTCTTTCAAATTAGGCCAATTAGCTAATTGAGATTAATTACTTAAATAACAAAATGATGCTATTAGAGGATATGGTATGATTTAGATAATATTTATAGTCAAGGCCTCAATCAGAAGGAAGCAATACACACTAAAAACAATAGCTACAAGAAAATACAGTAACACTTCATTATTAGTTAGGTAAGTGCCTAATAAAATAGTTTAGAGCTTTGATAAAGGTGGGTTGAAACGTAGGTTTGGCTTGAGGCACTGGCAGAGCTTTCTATTTTTTCCTAAGTTTAAATTTAATTTTAGGACCAGTAAACTTTAGAGACACATAAATAGAGCTGCACGGAGAATGTAAAGGGACAACCCACACATGGATATAAGATCTTTTAACATACATATAACCCCCAGTCACATGGCCCAATGTAAGTACAAGACTTTGACCAAATGAGAAACTTCTCAATGAAGAGGGCAACAGCAGAAGAGAGAAAAGACACCCCGAACCCCTCAAATATCACTGTAATTTTCCCCTTAAAGTCAATATGTAAACATTCTCAACTGTTTTATTCACACAGACTTTAAGTATGTCACAGACATTGATTGGCAAATTAGCTTATAAATGGAAAAGGGAAGAACCACCAGATTTCAAACCACATTAAAAAGTATATAAACATTTGAGTGCCAAAAATTCTGATATTTTCAACTCTGGTTTTCCATTCCAGTCACTTGATTTTCCAATGCTAGATAAACAGAAGAGAGAGAAAAATCATATACTAAAGAGTAGTGAAGAAATAAGGTATGTTCCTACTACATCCTGAGCCTCTCCCTAAAATTCAAAAGCAATATGAAAAGCCAGTTCCAGGAGTGAAGAACTAAGAGCAAATAACCACAAGTTAGAATGTAAAACCCTCTGGTTCTTCTCAGCAATCTATGATTTCTCAGTACTGCATGCAGGGCATACAGGTTACCAGTGTATCCAAAGCTCACTGTATAATAAATTTAAATGCACAAAGCCAGTCACATACTAGATGTTATATACCCTATGCACATCTTATATCTCCACTGAATTTTAATGACTCACATCTAATTATAAGTACCACCTAAGCAGTTACTTATCAAATCATACCTGGTGTCAAAAGAGGGGAACATATTCAACTCAAAGTTCTCTAATCCAGAGAAGTGACTTCCCTGAGAAAACACAAATTATCAGGCTAGATAAAAGTAATGATTTCAAAAGCACAGAGAAATGAGTACAAAATCAAAAATGGTGAGAAACTGAATTCTTTCCTCCTTAGATTAGACACAAGGCAAGAATGCCCACTTTGGCCATTAACTGAATTAAGAGAATTAAATGTGGACAGGGTACATAAAATACAGTACTTTACTGGCTTTGTTAATCTATAAATGCCCATTATCACCATTAAGTTAACTGAGAGAATCAAATGTGGACAAGGTACATAAAATGTAGCTTTGTTAAAAAATATATTATAAAGTGACCTTTGAACACATTGGTAACCCGCCAGCCCTGTACATGATGCTTAAGGCAGTTTACATACATATTAGAAAGAACTATTCCTTATTGCATTTTATTTGTCTGTGTACATAAAAAATCCCAGGGAAATTACAAAACAACTAATACATAAATTTAGCAAGGTGGCAGGATAAAAAATAAATATACAAAAATCAACTGTATGTGTGTGTGTCAGAAAATTTTAGAAAAATCCATTTCAGTGGCACCAAAAAACATAAAATAACAAGAAATAAATGTAACAGAAGACATCAAACACAATTACAATAGAAACTACTTTGTTGAGAAAAGTTAAAGATGACAAATAAATTGGAAAAAATACTATGTTCATGCATTGGAAAATTCAATATTTTTAAGATGGCAATTCTTCCCAAATTGATTTATAGATTCAACACAAACCCAAGCAGAATCATAGCAAGCTATTTTGTATGCTGGCAAGCTAATTATAAAATTTACACAGAAATGCAGAGGACCTAGAATAAACCAAAAATAATTTCATAACAGAACAACATGGAAAATATATCCTACCTAACTTCAAGACTTACCATAAACCTACCATAATCAAAACAGTTTGGTATTGATAAAAAGATCTATACATCAACAATAAAGAATCTAAAAATAGACCAACACATATAAAGTCAATAGATTTCTGACCAAAACGCAATGCTCTTCAACAGGAGGCAAGTCTTTTCAATTAACAGTGCTGATTCAACTAACTATATGTATGGAAAAATATAAAAATCAACCCTTACCTCACACTATACACAAAAATTAACTCAAAATGGATCATGGACTTGAACATAATACCTTAAACTATAAAATAAAATATTTAGGAGAAAACACAGGAGAAAATCTTCGCAAACTTAAACTAGGCAAAGGTTTCTCAGCTAGAACAAGAGCTAAAAAATACAAACCAAAAAAGAAAAAAACTAATGTTTTTTGCCCTGTTAAATTTTTTAAATTAAACTGGCTGGTTAGCTCCATCAATTAGATAACACCAAGGTACAGGATTTAATCCCTGTACTGGCCACACACACACACACACACACACACACACACACACACAAATATTAAAAGTTAAAAAAAATAAATTTAAAAAATTTTCTCTTCAAATATAACATTAAGAAAAAAATTTTTAAACAGCCACAGACTGGGAGAAAATATTTGGAATACATGTATCAGAATAAAAGACTTGTATCCAGATTATATAAAGAATTCTTACACCTCAACAATAAGACAGCCTAATTTTAATATAGGCAAAATATTTTAAACCACTTTTCCTAAAAAAGACATAAACATGACCAATGAGAAATGTCATGAGAAAACATTTGGAGGTGATGAAAACATTTATCATCTTGATTGTGATGATGATAGTTTCATTGATGTACGACAAAACATATCAAATTATACCTGTTAAACATGTGCAGTTTATTATACTTCAATTACACCTTAATAAAATAATAACAGTTAAAAGTTAGAAGACTTTTAAAATATTTTAAAATGGCATCTGGTATGATTTACTCTCTTTTCCTAAAATCTTTACATGTCATGGTAATATTCATATTATGTGGGTAGAAAAAAATATAAGAAATATATAAACTAGTGGAGAGGGGATTATTTATTACATTTCAGCCAAACCTTATTACAGTAGTTCCCCCTTATCCACACAGGATACAATCCAAGACCCCCAGTGGATGCCTTAAACTGCATATAGTGCCGAACCTAATTGCCATCAATCAGAACATGATTCTGTTCATGTCTTCCACACACATATTTAATAATTTTTGCATCTTAACTAAGTCCTTATCATACACTGTGGCCATAACTTTTGCAGTTTGAGGTATGATGGCAAAATTAACATAAATTTCTTTTTCCTTCTTCACAAATTTCACAGATAGAAGATATGTTCTTAATGAACATCTTAGCAAGTTCAGCATATGATTTTTTTTTCTTTCCATATTAAACCAGAACTTTCACCCTTTCACTTAAAAGAAGCACTTTCTGGCTTCTCTTTTGCATAAATGAATTGCCAACATCACTTCTCTTGCACTTTGGGGCCATTATTAAGTCAAATAAGGTTTACTTGAACACAAGCACTGCAATATTGCAAAGGTCAATCTGATAACCTAGAAGGCTACTAAGTAACAGGCAGGAAGTGTATACAGCATGTTCACTCTGTACAAAGGGAGGATTCACGTCCTAGACAGGACAGAGTAGGACAGTGTGAGATTTCATCACACTACTTAGAACGGAATGCAATTTAAAACTTATGAATTGTTTATTTCTGGAACTTTCCATTTAACATTTTCTGACCAAGGTTAACCACAGGTAACAGAAACTGTGGAAAGCGAAACCACAGGGAAAGCAGAGAATTACAGTATTTACTCCAAGAAAAATTAGCAAATACAAAAATAGCCTAAATATCACAAGAATTTGGATTTGAGTGTAATTGTAGCTACTATTAGGGAATTCATAAGACTGTAAATTAGAAAAATAGCTCTAACTATTGAACCTTGATACTCTGACATTTGGGGGACTTATAGACCCTGGGAGAGACTGCCCCTCCCAGGGCTAGCTAATTTGTAAAGATAATAATCACTTGCCTACAAACACACCTTTCATATATAAACCTACCAATCCCAAGTTTATATCTCCAATTACCTCCTTATCTTACTCTCACACACCAAGATAATATTTCTCCTACCCTAAATCATCCCAGGACCAGGTAGCAGACAACTAGAGACCAATTCAAACTAGCCAATTCTAAGCTGTTTACCCTGCCCTGGCTTGCCTTTCCCAAGGAAACCCCAATAAAGTCTATGGCCCTAAGCACTTCCCTCCCTCCTGCTTCTGCTTCCTGAAAATCTGTCCAACCACTGTGTGTTGGGTGTTGAGGGTTTGCAGAGTCAGGTGGAAAGGAACTGAAATCAAGGAGCTGTACTTAAGGAAGTACACCCAAGGAGTCTCATCTACACCTGGACCTTCCTTAGGTGATGAGATTGTGGACTTTGAGAAGATACAGTAATAGGATGAGACACATGAGGGCCTTGGGAAGTGGTGAGTGTACTCTGAATGTGGGAACAACATGAATCATTGGGGGTTGGAGAGCAAACTGCGGTAGCCTCCAAGATGTCCCCCAACAAGCCCCACTTCCTTGTAGTCACACCCTCATGTAGTCATACCCTCATGTGGTTCCTTCCCACACTGTACCAGAATTCGTCTGTGTGACCAATAAAAAACAGGAAAAATAACGTTATGACACTTTTGAGATTCATGTTATAAAAGACTGGGCAGCCATCGCAGTGCTCTCTCACTCGCATCACTCGCTCTGGAAGCCATGTTGTGAGCAGCCCTATGGAGAGGTCCATGTGGCGAGTAACTGAAGCTTCCTGCCCACGGCCACATGAGTGAGCTTGGAAGTGGATCCTACACACCCAAACTATGAATGACTGCAGCCCTGGCTGACACCAAAATTACAACTTCATCAGAGATCCTAAACCTAAGCACCCTAAACCACAACCACTCCTATATTCCTGACCCTAAGAAACTATGTGAGACAAATTGTGAGCTAATTTATTACACAGCAATTGGCAACATATATTTAAATCCCCAGTGAACTAATGAATGTCACTTGAGTTCCAAGATTCATCAGTTCTCATCATCACTGAATTGCGTAGTGATTTTCCAATTCAGAAATAATTTATTTTACACATGAGGAAGAAGCTTCCTTTGGGTTTACCAAAAAAGAAATGCTTTATTAAACAGTCTATGGATTTAAAAAACAGTAAAAATAAATTAGCTCACATAATTCAATATTTTTAGTATTAAGGGATGACTTGGCTGATTTTCTTCATTTCAAGAGAAAAAGAGAAAGAGGAAGACAGAAAAGCAAGAAATCTTGTATTTTAAATTAAAACAGTTAAAAACACAAACACGTATGCTTGTTTTGATAAAAACAATTACACATGTTTCTTGTTGAAGAAAAATATTCAGAATAAATAAGGTTGTTTTAAATTGTTTTCTTAATGGTTAAAGGAGCTGAATAGACATTTCTCAAAGGAAGATATACAAATGGCCAACAGGCATATGAAAAAATGCTCAGCATCACTAATCATCAGGTAAATACAAATCAAAACCACTTTGAGATATCACCTCACCCAAATCAGACTGGCTATTATAAAAAAGACAGAGAATAACAAATGCTGGTGAGGATATGGAGAGAGAGGGGCTGTAAATTAGTACAGTCATTATGGAGAACAGCACAGAGGTTCCTTAAACAACTACAGATAGAACTTCCATATGATCCAGCAGTCCCACTCCTGGAGATATATCCAGAGGACTGGAAAACATCAGGTCAAAGGGATACCTGTATTCCCATGTTTACTGCAGCTCTATTTACAAAAGCGAGGTGAAGGAACCAACCTAAATGTCCATTGATGGATGACTGGATAAGGAAATTGTGGTATATATACACAATGGAATAATACTCAGCCATAAAAAACAACGAAATTCTACCATTTGCAGCACATGGATAAGCCTAGAGAAAATCATTCTGAGTGAAACCACCCAGGTACAGAAAGAGAAATATCACATGTTCTCACTCGTAACTAGGAGCTGAATCCATAAATAAACAAATAAACAATAAAGAGAGAGAAAGAAAATAAGAAACAACAATCACAGTAATACATTGAACTTTTAGAAAACCAAGAGGTGGCTACTGATTGAAAATGGCGACGGGTCGGGAGCACCCGTGTCAGGAAACAGCGTGATCCTGAGAGCTGTGTGCTGTGATACCAGAGTAT
>NW_007729230.1:140056-150963 GCF_000696425.1 Galeopterus variegatus | reverse complement strand
GGTGATGGGCCATAATAATCATATACATTGTATATTGACAAAATAAAAATTAAAAAGAAAACCAAGAGGTGGAAAAGGGGAGGGGGAGAGGGAGGGGGTCTAATGAGGAATTGGTCAACGGACACAAAGAACGATTGCATATTGTAATGATGAATAAGCTAACTATACTGATCTAGCCACCACACGTTGTACACAATTACTGAAAATCAACATTGTACCCCACATATATTTATAATAAAAAAAGAAGAAAAATGCCACATAAACTACAGATAAGAACCTCCTGCTCTTTGGGGGCACATTATTACAGTATTTTGGAAAACTCCAAACAGAGTGAATGAAGACTTCAGTCTTATATTGTTATTGAAAATCTACATTGTACCACACATGTATGTATGATAAAAAATTTAAAATTAAAAATTAAATTTTTTTCGATGGTAAAACTGAAATGTCTAGTTTCTTAGCAGTCCTCGTAGTATTTCTAATTCACATAAAACTTTCACAATTACAATCACTAACACTGTTTCAAAATAATGAGTTATTACCTATAAACAATAATATTCTAACCACAACCACTTGTCAAATACATTCGCACAAACTAATTTTATATACTGACCACCTAGAAAAAAGTAGAAAAAGAACCTATGAGAGCAGGACACAGATCAAAAAATGTTTCGATACTAAAGGGAAGTTGTCCAAATAGCCTCCAGTAGAATCAACCTTGTCATGTCCTAGAACCAAAACTAGAGCCATCCTGTTTAAAGTTCAGGCTAGAGTCCAACCTACAGGACAGACCCCACTGGCACCCTGACAGCAGCTTAAGGGAAGTCACTGGAGAACAGCAGGGAAAAGAATCTAATGTGTACAGCATAAGCTACTATTCAGGAAGTCTGCACTGAATGCCACACTCCAATCACTGTAGGTATCCTGAAAGAATAAAAAAGAAGGGGTACAGTACAGCCACAAAAAGGCAAAGACAAACAGTACCCATGCTAAAATCTGTATAATGCAGGTACCAAAACTTTGAATGCCTACAGGCATCAGAAAGGTAACACTAAATACAGGCAGTGAGGCTCTATAAGTCTTAAGTTTGCACTGTATGAATAGTGGAGACTGCAGCAAACTGGAAAACATAGAGTACTCTCAAGGGAGTTGCTACTAGCCCTATAGTTGCCATACAGAATGAAGGCTCATTGTGACTGGAACTGTTTATTTTTCAGGAAAAAACAAAAACCTGGATTTTTACTTAAATTAATTGGATAATAATTTTTTAAAATATAACATTGTACAGGCCCACTTAATCTGGAGGTCTCCAATTTGCAAACTCTGTTCTATGTAGTATCACAGAGAGTAAAATTGTCTAGTATTCTCCTAAACAGCTCAACAACATCTAAGGCAAAAACAGAGACACCAGACATAAAAATAAGACTCCAGTTATCCAACAGAATAATACTTCCTCAGAAAATGGAATCAGGTCAAAAGTATTTTCCAAAACCAACCTTATATGATTATCCCCACTTTTGCAACAGTTGAACCATGACTCTCTTATATTGGCATGAGAAACTGACACCTCTTCAAACCTCCTGGCAGTAGAAAAGCTATAAAACTTTTAAACATAGTAATATTATTTCCGTCCGCTCTTAGGTTTCTACCATCTATGTATATATCCTTGTGCCTGAAATTCCTTGATTTAAAACTCATGCTATATCTTCCTATGCCATATCAACATTGGGATAGCATGATTGCTGATACATCATTACTATCTAAGACTTACTCTAAGGTCACTAGTTGTAATTATATTCCTCACAAATATATAACTCCCAGTTTTATTTTTGTGTCTTTTATTTTTCTCTATTCCACATTTTCTTGACATCTTATTGGTAAATTTCTAAAATGTTATTCCATTTCAAAGTCCATAGTAGAAAATTTGATCAAATACTTGTAATTCAAACATTCTACTTACTTCCTCAAATATTGGAATGTCTTATATTCTGTACTAGATTTATCTCCCAACTTTTAACTGAAAAGATGCCTACCAAAGCAAAAAGCACTTTGACCATGCTTAGAAAATAGCAGAAATACACACACACACACACACACACACACACACACACCCAAGCACACACTAAATTGTGGATGAATATATATCAATGATAAAATGCTCCTTTGTTTTTTATATCTAATTGAAACCTTTGTTAACTCTGAAGCCCTAAGAATACTTCAATGTAGCAAGTTAGGGGTAAATCCTTTTTTTCTCTAGATGTTCTAAAGGACACAGCTCTTTAAATCTTTGAAAAAATCTTGTTAGAAGACAAATACCATCAATTAAACTATTTTTAAATAGTAGGGAAATACCTGCATTGGATATTCTTAAAGCATGATACAGATGTATTATTTTTCTAGTATCTTTCATTCCACCTTTCCTTCTTCCTTTCTTCTACTTTCATGTACCTTTGTTTTTTGATCGGTCACTTTAACTAGTATGCAGCCTAAAAGTCCTCACTGAGGCCTTCCTGATCCATTTCTTCTTTCAATGTTTTGAATAACTTAAGATGACTCAACTCTAAAATGAATCTATGGGAAACTGAGCTCATCAAACTCTTTACACTGTTCTATTAGAGCACAAGGAATCTAATCACTGGTTAACAAAAAAATTGATCAACCGTTAATTAGTACATCAGTCTGCTTGAACTGCCATAACAAATACCATAGACAGTATTTTATTTCATCACAGAAATTTATTTTCCCACAGTTCTGGAGGCTGGAAGGCCCAGAATAACGTCCAGCAGGATCAGTTTCTGTGAAGGCTCTCTCCCTGACTTACAATTGCATTCTTACTGGAGAAAGAAAGAGCTCTTTGATATCTCTTCATATAAAGATACTAACCCTATTGGATTAGGGCCCCACTCTTATGACATCATTTAACCCTAAAAACTTCATTACTCCAAATACAGTCACACTGTGGGTTAGGGCTTCAACATATAAATTTGGGGGAGACAAATTCAGTCCGTAGCATTCTACTCCTAACCCCCAAACTTCATGTCCTTATCACATGCAAAATACAGTAATTCCATCCCGACAGCCCCAAAAGTCCAGCATCCATTCTAAAGGCCAATGTCCAAAATCTCATCTAAATATCATCTAAATCAGGTATGGGTGAGACTCAAGGTATGATTCCCCCTAAGGCAAAATTCCTCTCCAGCTGTGAACCTGTGAAACCCAATAAGTTATACACTTCCAAACACAATGGTGAGACAGCCACAAAATAGACATTTCAATCCCAAAAGGGAGAAATCAGAAAGAAGAAAAGGGTGATGGGCACCAAGTAAGTCCAAAACTTAGGAAGGCAAATTTCAAGAATAATCTTCTTTGGTTTGAAATTCTGCCCCCCAGGCCCACTGGGGCAGAAGCATCACTCTCACGGCTCTGTAGGGTATCCCCAGCCACTTGCATTTGAGTAGTGGCCTTGCCCCTGAGGGACTGGATAGTGGTACCCTGTCCCCTTCCCAAAAAGGTTCACCCCTTGAAACCTAGAAGGAACCATCCCAGTCCCCTGGGCCTGTAGTAGGAGTGGCAGCCCTTCGGGAAATTCCTCCCTTTTGTAGAAGGATAACACATGTTCACAGCTTTCCTTTATTCCATACCATTTTTTCTGACTCCTTTAGTCCCAGCTGGCATTGTTTCTACTGATGTAATCCTATCTCTATTCTTGGCATCTGCTGAGATGGCTGATTAAGTCTATAAGCCCCATCCATGATCTCTTTATCAAATGATTGCTCAGCCGCATCTTTAGTATTCTGTTCCAGAATAAGCCTTATCTTTTTTTACAGTACGGATAGGATGAGAACTTTCCAAATCTTCAAGTGCTTGTTCCTTTTTGTTTAAAAAGTTCTTCTTCAATTCATCTCTCTCCATTCACATTTTACTACAACCAGTCAGGAAGAACTAAGTCTTTCAAAATTCTACTTAGAATTCTCCTCAGCTAAATACCTAGTTTCATCACTCACAAGTTCTACCTTCCACAAAACACTAGAACATAGTTCAGCCAAGTTCTTTGCCAACTGATAAGGAGGATTCCCTTTCCTCCAGTTTCCAATAACCTGTTCCTCAGTTCCATCTGAAACCTCACCAGAATTAGGTTTAACTTAATGTCCTTATTTCTATCAATGTTCTATTCATGATTATGTGTGTATTCTCTAAGAAGATGGAGGCTTTCTCTCCAGCTGTCTTGTTTTCATTCTGAGCCCTTATAAGAATCAGCTTTTATGTCCATATTTCTATCAAAAGTCCCTTCACAGCAATCCAGGCTTATTCTAGCATACACCCCAAAACCTCTCCGGCCTCTACCCACTTCCCAGTTCCAAAGCCACTTCTACATTTTTATATATTTGTTACAGCAGCACCCCAATTCATGGTACAAAAATCTGTATTAGTCTGCTCAGGCTGCCATATCTCCTTTAGTAAAATTTCAGACTGCATTGCCTATATAAGAGAAATTAATTTTCTGAAACTTCAGGAAGCTAGAAGCCCTAGATCAAGGCCTAACAGGGTCAATCAGTTTCTGATGAGGGCTCTTTCCCTGGCTGGCAAATGTTTGCCTTCTCACTGTGTCCTCACATGATGGTGAGAGAGTGAGCAAGCAAGAGAACAACCTCTCTGATGTCTCTTTTTGTAAAGATACTAATCCTATTGAACCAAAGCCCCATCCTTATGACCTCATTTAACCATAATTACTTCCTTACTCCAAATAAAATTATGTTGCGGTTAAGGTTACAACATATGAATGGTGGGGAGGGGAGGAAGACATAATTCAGTCCACTGCAATTACAAAGGAAAGTATTAGGGGACTGTGCCATTTTTAGGAGCATTTGTATTATAATATGCTTGAAACTTTCCCCAATATCCTCTAATCTTAGAAGATGTGTTACTTCAACATCATCAGAACATTTGGCCTTGCTCTCAAATGCTACGGTCAATTTCATCCCTAATTAGAGGAAGAAAGGGGCAGAGAAAGGTGTAAAGGGTTTTTTGGACAACAACAGAGTTACAGGGAATAGTCCATGAAAGAGACTACTCCACTGCTGACACCAATTGTAAGTTCAGGGATTCCCAAAACCACCCTTAGGTTCAATAATTTGCTAGAAAGACTCACAGAACTCACCAAAAGCTGTTATACTCATGATAAGTTTATTTCAAGAAAAGTATATAGATTAACATCAGCAAAGGAACAAGCACATAGGACAGAGAGTAGGAGGATACCAAATATGGAACTGCCATTGTCCTCTCCCCAGGGGATCAAGGACACATTACTCTTCTGGTATCTTAGTGACAATATACACAGAGTATTGCCAACTAGGAAAGCTCATGGGAGACATGTTGTTCAGAGTTTTTATTGGGGCTCCATTACTTAGGCATGATTGACTGATTTCCCACATGACTGAGCTCAGTCTCCAGATCAACCATACCATGTGATCCAAAGCCCCTCACTCTAAGTCACATAGTCTTTCTGGCAAGGGTAGCTCCCACCCTAGCACTACATGGGCATGGCCAGCCTCCACCTTGTATCACATTGTTAGACAGTGTGGCCCAAGACCCCCAGGCAAACAAAGACACTAGAGATTATCATTCAGAAGGCGAAAGCAAAGGCCAAACCTCTGTGAGGGCAAGGTTAAATTTTTTACTAAAAGGGAGACAAGAGAAACCATGCAGTTGTTCATACTGCCTACAGAGGCAAGTCCTATCTCCTCAAAAAGCAAAGGCCAAACCTCTGTGAGGGCAAGGTTAAATTTTTTACTAAAGGGGAGACAAGAGAAACCATGCAGTTGTTCATACTGCCTACAGAGGCAAGTCCTATCTCCTCAGCAAACTATACAAGGCTTCTCTACCACATCTTATGCACACCCCTCCCCCCGTGACTTGGCTCCTATCTCCTTCTCCAACTCCATCTCTCACTACAATCAAACTATCTCCTTTAGTAATTGTAAATTCCTTTTTGTTTTTACGAACATCATACTGCTGAGAGCTATTTCTTCTGTCTATAACCTCTTTCTGCTTTAAGTGGTCTATCCATAGGTTCTCAAGTTAGGCATCATTTTCTCCAAAAATCCTTCCATTAACCCCAGGAAAGCCTTTACACCTCTCCCACAGCATACTATACATACTTCTATCTTAACAAAAATCATTTTCCTACAGCCTGGCCTTCACAGCAGACACTCCAACCAGCATGTAAGATCCTCAAGTGTGGGGTCCAGACTGCATTATGACTAAGTATCCATCAATGTGACTGATTCGAATAACTAAGACCTCGCCTAATTCTTGCCATGTTTTCCTTCTCTCATATTTCAGTTTATTTAGACCTTAGACCTTTCCCTATTTCTTTATCCGCACTCCCCCTCCCCAACCATTTCTTTTGAGACCAAAGTCCTATCTGTCCCTGTTTAGCTTATTTCTGCTGACAGACCTCCCTTCTTTTCTATCTGAACTTCCTCAACCTGCCTGATCTGATCCTTCCTACCTCCCACCAATTTCTGGATGACCGTTATGATAAATACTAGAGTTACATCAAAGGATACAAATGGATCAAGATGATAATTAACTTACAAACTACTTAAGTTAATACCAGAATCATTTCCACAGTGTAGACAAAAATGATAACAAGAAGAATGGGGTAATTCAAATCAAGAGAGCATCTCAACTATCAACAAATCAATCTTTTCACTATTTTAATTTCCCCCACCTTGGGTTATAATCTTGGTCACAATTCTAGCTTGTTCCATGTTCTATACAAAGCACACAAAACTAAGCTATGCTCTGTAGAGGAAAAGGGCATCACATGCACTCCTTCACTGCCTTGAATATTTACTCTAAATTGTTTTTTAAACAGAAGTAGTGTGTCTGTTGAGCCACATATAGTGTCGTTCCTGCTGCTTTCTTATACCTGATTACATATGATGACAATGTGATTAGGAGGGGACAGGAATACTAACCACATCCACAGCAATTAATAGTTACACTGTTGGGTACTACCTGTAATCATTTCTCTAAACAGCTATCAAAGGGCCTAATAAGGGCCCAAATCCACAATCTGAGTCTCATTAGTGCCTCTCTAACCTATGAGCAAAGCAAGCCCAAGTACATTATCAATCTATACTAAATAAATCAATCTAGCTTAAAATAAATATACAGTCTGCTATAAAGAAATGGAAACATACAATAAATGCTTTGTTTTGGTGCTCTGTCTTCACAGTGATATTTTCTGTGAAGCAAAAATTATCTCAATTATGCATAATGCAAAAAGAATTGTTTCCCAAAAACAAAGAAAACAAATGATGTCAGAGAAAGCAGCAAAGCATTGCTGTCTCTAACTTGTCTGTAATTTAGCTGTGAAATCTTGAGCCAGTCAGTCATCTGCCATCTCAAATAAATCAATTTTAATTTGACAAAGAGCACTAAGTAAAACTGGTAAATTCTTCACTCATTACTTAAACTAAAGCAAAGTAATTAAATTAAATGAGCTTTATAACTGAAATAGATCACTAAATTAGTATCTAATAAATGATAATAGTATGCAAAACATTCAATAAAAAGAAAAAAAAAAACCTGCTACCTTGAACTAATGGGCAATTGGACATTCTGGTTAAAAAATTCCCTTCCTTCTTAAACAGATTATACCAATAAAATAAAATAAAATAACAATACCGGACATTGTTAAATTACACACTCAATTAAATTATTTAATTAAAACTCATTACTCAATGAATGGAAATGACATGGTACATGGTCTGAACAACTTAGTCTATTCTTGTAGGACAGTATACAATGTACACCTTACAAATGCTTACTATTAAACCAGATGGACTGGCATACATTACTTGACATTGGATTACTCAGGGCCAGATGTCTCATTTCAGAACCACATCTGAAATGTAGCTGGCAATTTGCAATCACTCGCCCTTTCCCCCATCCCACTCCAATCGGCAGAGCTATATTACTTTCTGACTTTGTTGCTGGGTCCCCTGTCCTCTGCTGTCAGTTCTGGTGCTCATCGACCATCACTGTTACTGATCTCCTTTGTCACTTTCCATTCACCCACATCCAACTGCTATACTGCTATCCAACACGTCTTTTCTCTGTTTCTTCATCGTGTTTGGCTCTTGTTTCCTGCTCCTCTTACCTACCAAACAAAAGAGATCTACTTCACAGACACAGTCAGCCAATCAATACACTCCTTTCCTTCTAATTAAAAAAAAGAAAGAAAAAAAATCAAAGCAGGTCAGGATGATCTTTGGCTTTTCTGAATCGTTTTCATCACAACCTGATACCAAAAAATTCAATCATTGTTACAAAAGATGCTTTATGGTTTCTTTTATTTCTAAGTTTGTAATTACTGCAGATACCGGGTCTACAGACAATTGAACGTTTTTACAATTAAGTATTTTAGGGTTAAAAATGCTACAAAAGACATGGTAGCTGCCTTCTTAGCCCTTAAAAAAAATCCACCAAATAAAACTCCAAAAATTTTTACTAAAATCAGTCTTAAAATAAATTTATAGCACTCCAAAGAAAATATAACAATGGCCAAAAAGCACATGACAAGATGCTTAACATCACCATTCTTTAGAGAAATGCAAACTAAAGCCACAGGGAGATACTACTTTACACACCCATTAGGATGGCTATTATTTATATATATATATATATGTATATGTATATGTATATGTATATGTATATGTATATGTATATGTATATGTATATGTATATGTATATGTATATGATATATATATATATATATATATATATATATGTATATATATATATGTATATGTATATGTATATGTATATGTATATATAAAATATGTTTGGCTAGGATATGGGGAAATGCTGGTAAAGATGTGGATAAATTGGAACCACTGTGCATTGCTGACAGGAATGGAAAAAGGGGTAACCACTGGATAAAATATGTTTGGCTAGGATATGGGGAAATGCTGGTAAGGATGTGGATAAATTGGAACCACTGTGCATTGCTGACAGGAATGGAAAAAGGGGTAACCACTGTGGAAAACAGTATGGCAATTCCTCAAAAAATTAGACATAGAATTATCATATGATCTAACAACTTCTCTTCTAGGTAGATATCCAAAAGCAATGAAAGCAGGGACTTGGACAGATATTTGTGCACTCATGTTCACCGGAGCATTATTCACAATAGCCAAAATGTAGAAGCAACCCAAGTGTCCGTGTATGAATGAAGGAATAAACAAAATGTAGTACATGCTGGCAGCAAGAGCGGCTCCAAAAGAAAAAGAAAAAAAACTCTAAAAACCATCTCAATAAGATTAGAATGGATGTTGCCTGGGGCGAGGGCATACCCTCAGTTACACTTCCCAACCCACTCCATGTCCAATACCCCAATGAAAATAAATTCACACACACAAAAAATACACAGTATATGCATGCAATGGATTATTATATTCGGCCTTAAAAAGGACATTCTGACACATGCTATAACATGGATAAACCTTGACGACATTATACTAAGTGAAATAAGCCAGTCATAAAAGGATAAATATTGTATGATTGCACTTACATGAGGTACCTAGAGTAGTCAAATTCATAGAGACAAAGTAGATTGGTGGTTGCCAGGGGCTGAGGCTAGTATGGAATGAGGAGATAGTGTTTAATGGGTACGGAGTTTCAGTTAGGGAAGATGAAAAAGTTCTGTAGATGAATAGTAGTGATGGTTGTGCAACAACGTGAATGTACTTATTGTTATGAAATCGTACACTTAAAAATGGTTACAATGGTAAATTTTGTTATGTATATTTTATTGTAATAAAAAATGAATGAAAAGTAAAGTTGACGTAGGGCAGAGAAGTACTTGTTACTTAGTTATAGATGACTACTGTGCAAACCCAATCTTACTCTAAAAACAGAGACAGCACAAGTTATACACAACTGAATAAATGGTGCTTAATTTTGTTAGAGCTCAATGAAGAGCATGGAAACATCCCTGTGTAACTATGGACACCAGATTCCCATAAAGGTTGGTCTGTGAAAGCTGAAAAAACAGACTGTCAATAAATGCACATATCAAATCAATAAACATTCATTCTCAAGATTTTTAAACCTTGATACCTCCATGCCTACATCTTTGCTATTCCATGATATACCAAACATGCTCTTGGCTCAGGGTCTTTATGCTAGCCTAAAACACCTACTACCCACACACCTGCAGAACTCACTCTCTCACTTCATTCAGATCTCTACTCAAATGTCCCTTTATCAGAGACACTGAGTTTAACCACCCTATCTAAAATAGCATCCTCCATCATTCTCTCTCCCCTTAATCTGCTTTATTTTTCTTCACAACTCTTACCACTACTTGTTATAAATTTACTGGTTAGTTGTCCTTCCCCACCCAGTAGAATGTAAGCTCCAGGAGCACAAAGATTTTATTTTGTTCACTACCATCCTCCCAGACTTAGAACACTACCTGGCACGCTGAAGGTGACCAGCAAATATTTGCTAAATGAATGAATAGACTGATGCTCATGGCTTCATAGATCATACTTCCTCCTTTGCCTTGGTACTATTCTACCATTTACAAGTGTTGCGGTAGCTGCAGCCTCAAAGGCATCCAGGGCATCCCTAGCCACCCATCAGTGTAGTCTTCACTGGTTAAGTGGAAGGAACATCTAGTTTAAAAATCTGAAAGAAGCCTGGTACCAGCACTGAAACTGAGACCTTAATTAAGCATGTCAAAAAGTGTTCTGGGGGCCGGCCCGGTGGCGCACTGGAGAGTGCGCCGCTTGGGAGTGTGGCGGCACTCCCGCCGAGGGTTCGGATCCCATGTGGAGACTGGTTCCTGCTCACTGGCTGAGGCTGAGCGCGGTGTGGTCGCAACACCGAGG
>NW_007729230.1:97455-139203 GCF_000696425.1 Galeopterus variegatus | reverse complement strand
GGAAAAAAAAAAAAAAAAAAGAAATGGGGCCAGCCCGGTGGCGCACAAGCGGGAGTGTGGCGGCGCTCCCGCCGAGGGTTCGGATCCCATGTGGAGACCGGTTCCCCCTCACTGGCTGAGTGCGGTGTGGGCGCAACACCAAGGGTTGCAATCCCGTCGCCGGTTCCCGGTACGGGCGCGACACCGAGGATTGTGATCCCGTTACTGGTCAGTAAAAAAGAGACAAAAAGGAAAAAAAAAAAGTGTTCTGTAATTCAGTTTTTAAACACACTAAAGTGAATACAGTATATCTGTCCCTCATGATGAAGGATAAAGAATAAGGAAAAGGACTATACCTCTGACTCTGCTTTAAGACAAAAATATACCATGTACTGCATAACGAACATCACATTGCACCTATTTAGACAAACATTACAGAGCTGGCCACTTAGCTTAGTTGGTTAGATGATAAACATTAGCTCAGTTGGTGCTGATGATAAACATTACAAAGCACTTGCAGATGAAAATCAGTTTTCTCTCTACATCCTTTTTCGAGGATTTTGGAGAAATAGACAAATGCAATAGAATGGCTTGTCGTTAAATACAGTATGGCCAAAACGTAAGTAACCTATGACTTGGCCCAACAGATACATACTCTGGAGCACTAGAAGAATATGTTAAATACCTGAACGAGGGAGAGAGAAAACTGCTTCGAAAACATACCTAACGTTATTTCAAAATCATAAGTATTCAACCAAGAATTCATATTGCATCCCAGTGAAACGTCTCACCAGCACCTATGCATGTTACACGTTTTGAGAGCATTTTATAACTGCACTTTAATTTGTCTGCAGTAACTTCTGGCAATGTTTTGGCAGTTGATAATACTTTTTCTAGGAAAAAAAAAAAATCTTTAACCAAAGAACTGCAATACCTCCCCTCCCGACAAAACTGGCGAGGGCCCATTACTCTAAGGTCTCTAGGGGCTCCCAAAACCCCGTACGCCCAGATATGAGACGAGTCATTTAGAGAACACACGTGTCCCTCCCGCCTCGGGAGTTATAATGGCAGGTGTAATCAACCCATGGATTGGGTCCCAGACACAGGTCAAAGGTGTCCGCTGGGAATGCAGCGTGGTTCCTGACAGTCTCGGGCCCAGAGGCCAAAGACCCCCGCTAGAGACCGACCCAGGCCAGCCCCCTCCTCGGATTTCGATCCAGGCCTACCCCCGGAGCTCACGTCCCCGCAAAGACAGGTCCTACCTGAGCTCTGCCCCCAGCTACAGGGCTGAGGGGGGAGGCGGGAGGAGGCGTGGCCTTCCAGCTCGCCAGTCCAACTCCCTTGAACGGTTGTTATGACTTTCCCTCTCGGGATCCGCGCCCCGACCAAGTTCGAGTTGCACTTCCGGGGTCTGCAGGAGACTGAAACGTCACTACGCATGCGTCGGCGACGACGACAACCCGGAAATGGGCGGGGCGCGGTCGCTGAGTTGGTTCCTGTGGCGCTAGGTGTCCTGGGAGACAGAGGCGCCCGTGGGAATTAAGGGTTCACTTATCCACCGACAGTCTCTGCTCGCCGTTCCCCTGCCCTTTCTTCTGAAGCCTCTCTGGGTAGCCTTAGAGAACGGGGCCACCCTGAAGCCTCGTCCTCAAAGTGGAATGTTGAAAACCATTCTGGCAATGTCCTTGCAGCGAATTCCCCACTCCCCCACTGATGGATTATCCAGCTTTACTGAGCCCCTTCTACTCCAGGAAAGACGGAGGTCTACGTTTGGAAGATTAAATTGACATAGAAATCATGACATGTAAAATAGGGAGTAAATTCTAGCATCCTAATGATAGCTGAAAGTTTTTTCGTTAACATACTTGACTCAAGTGGGAATCTTATGTGTCTTAATGTTCTGTTTTTCCAGAAGCAGTTTTCGAAATCGTGACATGTAAAATAGGGAGTAAATTCTAGCATCCTAATGATAGCTGAAAGTTTTTTCGTTAGCATACTTGACTCAAGTGGGAATCTTATGTGTCTTAATGTTCTGTTTTTCCAGAAGCAGTTTTGAAAAGTACCTGTTTCAGGTAGATCCAGGATGAGCAATGGGGGCAACTGATTTTTAATTTTTAGATGGCACTCTCAGTGTATTTCCTTATTCCACAACCTTTAATTTAATGAATAAAGTAAAACTAGGTACTGAAGACACAAAGCTGAATTAGACCGCCTCTTCCCTCAGGCAGCTAGGGTGAAGGAAGGTAAAACAAGTAAACCAACATTTACGATATTCTCCAGAGAGGAGATCCCAGACTACTCTAAAACATACTACACTTCTACACTGTTTGTACAACTCCTTACTTGTTTCCTTCATAACAAAGGACGATGCGATTCATTTATTTGTTTATTTGCAAATGTAACCTGCCACACTAAAATGTAAACTCGATGAGGGCAGTGACCCTATCGTATGTGTCCTCAATCATACAACAATGCCTGTCACAAAGCAGACCATAAATATTTGTTGAACGAATGAATGATCGTGGTGGTATTAAATACTAGATTAGAGAAATTTAGAAAACTGTATGGGACAAGAGGCCAGGAAGACAAGAAAGAAGGGGAGTGAGGTGGGAGAGGGGAGCAGTGTAAAGGAATTTTCCATGGGGCGGTGAAGGGGGTCAGAGAATCCATTGGCCTTCACCAGGAATGAAAACCTGGATGACACCAGGGCACTGAAAAACTGTTAGGGCTTCATTTCCAGCTACAGATCAAGTGCTTTGTAGGGTAGGACTTCAAAACGAAGAGGAATGCGAGAGCCAGATTTTGAAAAGCTTTGTATGCCATGGTGACTAATTTGAATTTTGTGCTGCAATCAGGGAAATTGAAGGATTTTTAAACAGAGGAATGAAAAGAAACATTTTTATTTTGGTAAACTCTGGAAACAGTGACCAAGTTTATTAAAAAGATAAACCTGCCAGAAACTCATAATCTCAGTTTAACCATGAGAAATACATCAGACAAAATACCTGATTTATACTCTTCCTAATAGTCAAGCTAGTGAAAAACAAGAAAAATCTGAGAAACTATCAGAGCCAAGAGGAGTTTGAAGGGGCTAACTTTAATGTGGAATCATAGAACAGAAAAAGAACATAAATGGGAAAACTAGTGAAATCTGAATAAAAAGTGTCAAGCTTAGTTAACAGTAATGTGCCAATGTTGATACAAAACTTGGAAATAGGTCAAACAATGGGTGGTGATATGACCTTTTCATGTTTCAGGATAGAGGCCCATTCAAGGATTAGGAGAATCTATTTTGTTCAGTAGTAAACTATTTACTATTGAACATACATATGGGTGTTTCAGCCAACAATTCCAGCTAGACCCACACAAAAATGAATGAGCCTTCATATTTATTTCAATCCCCTAGTCTTTCAGCTGGGTTTTCAAATTTTATAGAGACAAGCCATCCCCACTGTGCCCTATTCTGAATTCCTCACCCACAGAAATAGACATATAAAAATGATTGTTGTTATTTTAAACCAGTAAGTTTTGGAGTGATTTATTACTCAGCAGAAGAAACTAACGCACTGTATGACAACAGCCAATGGGAGCCCATCCTTTCAAGTCCGATCCTGCCAAAAACCACAAACTTGAGAATGAGGAGGTTATATGCTGAAACAGAATGAGACCTTTTCTCCCCTCACTCTACCCTAAATGGTAGAGTAGATTCCTGCCTCAGCCAGCCACAAAAATGTCTCCTACAAATCTGCAAGGAGAAAGGAGGGACAACAACAAAATTGTTGTGTGTGGGCTTAGGTGTTATGTTAGAATTATAGCAGCCCATGTGTAGCTTAGCAGAAACCATTACAATGATGAGTACACATATATATATATGATGCAATTTTTTCCCCTCATTTCGACAACAGTCATCTAATTTGCACAAGCTAGTTTGTTTATTTATGGCTTTCATTTATACATCTCCAGGGGAACCAGAAACTCCAGTTTCTCTCCCCACCCCTTTTCTCTCGCACTTCAGGATCTTATTGAGATGAAGAAAAAGGAAAGGGTATTTGTTCTCTCCTAACACCTGGGAATACCTCTATACTATAAATACTTCTATACCATGTGTCATTTCCTTCTCCTATTCCAACGACCTCCTTGGACATCTCTCTTTCTATCAATCCACCCTCATCCTTCACATCACATGATCTCGGTGACACATAGCAGATAGAAACTTACAAATGTACTATCAAGACTACACATTGTTCATTTAAGTTAAATATGAAATTAAAACCCACTTACCGGGCCGGCCCTGTGGCTCACTCGGGAGAGTGCCGCGCTGGTTGTGCCGAGGCCGCGGGTTTGGATCCTGTATAGGGATGGCTGGTGCGCTCACTGGCTGAGTGTGGTTTGGACACCATAGTGCAGAGGGTTGTGATCCCCTTACCGGTCAAAAAAAAAAAAAAAAACCCCACTTACCATAACTAGAACTTGGCTCCAACATTTGGGCAGCTCAGACAAGTTCATTAAGGAAAACATTCTTGGTTGGATGGGAAGGGCATACTTCTGTCTGCACTAACCAACTCTGTGAAGGTAAGGACTGGATTCTGACTTAAATTTGGAGAATCAGGTAACATTCCTGCCCTTGTCCAAGCCAAAGCAGGTATGTACTATGGTTTGAATGTGTTGCCCAAAAGTTCATGTTAGAAACTTAATTGCCATGGATTGTAACAGTATTAAGAAGTGGGGCCTTTGAAAGTTAATTGGACCATGAGGGTTTTGCCCTCATGAAGGGATTAATGCTGCTATAATCAGAATGGGTTAATTATGGGAGTGGGCTCATGGTAAAAGGGTAAATTTAGTCCTCATTTTCTATCTCCTGTGCTTTGGTCCTGCCTCGCCATGTGATGTCTTCTGCCACAGGATGGCCCTCATCAAATGCGGTTCCTAAACTTAGGCTTCCCAGCGTCCGGAACCATGAACCAAATACATCTCTTTTCCTTATAAATTACCCTGTCTGTGGGATAGTACCCTGCAGCAGGAAATGGACTAGGGTGGTATATGTGTAGTGTGGTATAGTAATTACCAACAAGTTCTGTCTTCTAGGTTTAGTTTATATTCAAAGCCAAAAAAATAGGATCATAGAATTAAACCATGTCTAATGGCTTCACCACCAAAATGACTATTATTACTTGAAATCAACCCCTTTCACCTCTGCTTCCCATCTGTGTACCTGGAATTTTTATTTAAAAAAAAAATACTTGATTGATTTTGTACATGGTTGATCTCGGTCTCCAGGTCAAATGATGTCATATGACCCCAAACCTGCACCTTAAGTCATATGATTGGTCTTTCTGGGATGGGAAGCCCCTACCCTTACTGTTTGTTGGACAGGGCAGTCTCCACCCTAAACAAAAATACTCCAATTGAATATGATTAAGGTTACCTCCCAGAATCTGAGAACGAAGCCCAGAACTCTCTGGGAAAGGCCAAATTTTTTACTACACAATATGTGACATGCACTCCTGCATAAGTTTTATTTGGGTGGTAGGTAGTAGGCATAGGAAAAGAGAAATGGTAATTAGGTCTCTGGCAGACTAGTTAAATCATCGGGAATAAGTGATTAGTTTGAACCATTGCAGATACCAGTTTACTTCAATTTAGCCCCATAGAGCCTTTCCATTTTCTATTCAGCATCTCTCCTTTAAATTTTTTTTTACTATTCCTTCATGGAAAGAGAGGAGAAAATGGCATGAGCCATTCTTGTGAGCACTGTTAAGACAAAATAACAAAGAGGTGATATGTAAAGCATAGGCTCTCCGACCCTGAAGAGAGTATCTATCTCCTAAAGAGTAATGAGATAGATTGGAAACAGTGGTGGAAAGCTTTAGTTGTGTAATTAATGAAGATTTGGTCCTAAATGCAGCCTTTGTAACAAAAAATCCCTAATAGTAAAAATAACCATGTTAAAGAGTAATGAGATAGATTGGAAACAGTGGTGGAAAGCTTTAGTTGTGTAATTAACGAAGATTTGGTCCTAAATGCAGCCTTTGTAACAAAAAATCCCTAATAGTAAAAATAACCATGAAAAATTTCCTAAATGGCCTACAAAGTACAGAATACGTGATGCTATGCATGTCCTCTAGATCTTTAATTCTTATGCATTCTTCAGCGTGAGACCTCTCGGCTAGTTTAATTTTAGAACAAAAGGGTAGTTTGTGTGCAGATATCTGGGAATTTAAAGAGTCTTGATAAACCCAGTGGGCAACTCTTAGTCTTCATCTTACTTAACCATTCAGCAGCATTTGACACAATTGATAACATCTTCCTTAAAATGTGGGACACTTTCTTCATTTCACCTTTGTGAAATCACAGGGCTCTTTTGATTCTCCTTTGCTGGATTCCTCTTGATCTCTAAATATTAAAGTACCCCAGATCTCTTCCCTTCTTTATTTGCCCTCGTTCTTGAGGTCATCTCATCACCTCCCTTCACTGTCTTTTATACGGCATCACTATGCTGATGGCTTCCAAATGTCTATATCCAGCCCTGACTTCCTTGATTTCTGTATTCACATATCCAACTTCTTAGTCAACATTTCTACTAGGCTATTTAACATGCATTTCAAACTTTTTATTTTCTACCTCCAAACCTACTCCTGTTGCGTACTTCTCCATCTTAGTAAATGGCATATTGATTTTCACAATTGTTCAGGTTGTTCTTTGACTCCTTTCTCTCTCACATTCCACATTCAATTCCTCAGCAAAATCTGTTGGTTGTCTCTTCAAAAGATATTTTATATCTAACTAGTTCTCTCCACCTCTACTGCTACTACTGTAGTCCACACTGAATGCTGTAATCATCTCTTTATTGTTCTACATTTTTCTATTTTTGTCTCCCTACAGTCTAGTCTCCAACTGGTGGCTGTAGAAATCTTTTTAAAAATTCAGATTGGCACTTGCCACTTTCCTGTTCAAATCTTTAATAGCTTTCTTACTAAAATAAAATAAAAAATTATATTCATAAATGTATAAGGTCCTACAAAATCTAGCCCCTTGCTACCCTATGCCTCTGCTGAGGAAGAGGGTGGCAAGAGACTTTTCTGGAGGATGGGGGAAGCACTTGGCCAATGACCTTGGAGTTTGGGAAATCACAGTCCCAAAAGTGACTCTCTTGCCTGGACATATTTAAAGATAAGAGACTAACTGAGGGTACCCATGATGACAGAAAAGGAGATAAGAACTGTCAGATTTTCCCAACAGCTAGGAGATATTATGGCACATGGCTGCGTAATCTGCTTGGGCTGCCATAACAGTGTCTCAAAGCAGGTGGCTTAAACAACAGAAATTATTTTTCTCATGGTTCTGGAGGCTAGAAGTCCAAGATCAAGGTTATGGGCAAGGTTGGTTCCTTCTCAGGGCTGTGAGGGAGAATCTGTTCCAGGCCTTTCTCCTAGCTTCTGGTGATTTTCTGGCAATCTTTGGTGTTGTTTGGCTTGTAAATGCATCATCTGGATCTCTGCCTTCCTCTTCACATGACGTTCTCCCTGTGTGCTGTCTCTGTGTCCAAAATTTTCCTTCTTAGAGGGACAACGTCATGTTGAATTAGGACTTACCCTAATGACCTCATTTTTAGCTTGATTTTTCCTATAAGGACCCTATTTCCAAATAAGATCACACTCTGATCTTCTTGGGGTTAAGAAGAACATCAGTGTATCTTTTGGGGGGGGGACACAATTCAATTCATAACACTGGGGTAGAATTGTTTTGGAAAAGGAGAGAAGCAACACTAATAGAAAGAAAGGAGATGCAAACCAACCAGCAGAACAAAGTTGCATGAAGTAAGCTACCAAAAGAGGAACAGCATGGGAATTGTGAGATGCTAGCTGGAGCATTCATCCACATATCAGGGAGTGGCAATATTGGAGTTCCTGGATTTGGGGTGAATCTTCAAATATGTACTAAAGAATCTAATGACAGATATCACCAGCATTTGGGCATTTGAAGCAGAAAGGACAATGATCCTAGATTACCATGCCTTTTTCTCTCACCCCTGAGCTGACCCCACAGGACCTCAAAGTAACAGAATGGGTATAGGACAAGGGGAAGTAAAAGGTGGAGGAGCCAAGACAAAACAGATCATGCCCCCTTATTTCCAGCCATATTTGTGGGTCAGCACTATGCTGTAAAAGTGGATACTTTTAAGTGACTAAGAGGTTTCCAGTCCAACACATGAAGTGCTTGGATCTTGGAAGTTTTCACTTCCATCCTCACAACAGTAAAAAAGCTGAACAAACTGAGATCAACAAATCTTAGATCTGTCAGAGATTGAGGTCACTAGGCAAACTGCTGTCCTCTAAACTGGAGAGATAGATAGGCAGATATGGAGGATACCAGTTTCCTGCCAGCAGAAGCCAAAAGCTGAGCCAGTATCAGTACACTTTAAATTGTAATTGACAAATTGCTGGAGCTCCATATACACTAACTTGAGAGTTAAAAAACCCAAGGGATCCTAGTCTTATGAGATTGGGGGTGCCCACGCTTTTTGAGTTTTACTTCCAGGAGCCCTACAAGTTCTCACTGTAAGGATTAGAGAAAAATCTCCTCTGGTAGTGGGGGAGAAAAGTAACTGCAGTATTTTACAATCTGCCCAGAGCTTTCTGTTTCCCTTGACACAGCAAGCCCTTAAGGGAAACTATTTTACCAGAGCCTAAACAACTGGGGGTTTACCAGAACCTAACCAACCTAGATGAAGGGAAATACTCAATTCCAGCCCATCTAACCTTCGAAGAAGAACAGAACTTGCAAGAATAGAAGAGAAATGTAAGTACAGGGATGAAACCTATAAGAAATAATAAAAATGAAATGTTAGAAACCAAAAACATTGTAACGGAAGTGAAGAATGACTTTGATGGGCTCATAAGTAGACTCAACACAACCAAGGAAAGAGTCTCTGAGCTTCAGGATATGTCAAATAGAAACTTCTAAAATTGAAAAAGTGGAAAAGAATATCCAAGAGCTTTGGGAAAATTATAAAAGGTGTAACATAGCATAATAAGAATACCAGAAGGAGAGGAAAGAGAAAAAGGAACAGAGGAAATATTTTAAGTCATAATGGCTGAGAACTTTCCAAAATCAATGGCTAACATAAGCCCGCAGGTCCTGGAAGCTCAGAGAACTCCAAACAGGTTGAATACCAAAAAGCTCTACACCTGAGAATATCATATTCAAACTGTAGAAAATCAAAGACAAAAAAGCACATTTTGAAAGAAGCCAGTGTGAAAAAATCCATCTTACCTGCAGAGAAAAAGGAGAACTACACTGAAATTCTCTTCAGAAACCATGCAAAAAGAGAGTATAATAAAATATTTAACACGTTCAAAGAAAAATCCACTAACCTAGAATTCTGTATCCAGTGAAATTATTCTTCAAGAGAGAAGAAATAAAGACATTCCCAGGCAAACAAAAATTGAGGGAATTTGTTGCCAGTAGACCTGCCTTTCAAGAAATGCTAAAAAAAAGTTCTTCAGAGAGATGGAAAGGTATAAGTTGGAAGCTCATATCTACATAAGGAAAGGAAGAGATCTAAAGATGGAATAAATGAAGGTAAAAGAAAATCTGTTTTTTTTAAAAATTGATCTAACATATAACAGTCTGTTCGAAATAATAATAGCAACAATTTATTCTGTGATTATAGCTTATGGATAAGTAAAATGAATGACAGCAATGTTATAAGGAACAAGAGGGAGGAATTGGAAATACTTCATTACAAGGTATTTGCACTACCTATGAAGTGGTACAATGTTATCTAAAAGTAAACTTGAATTAGTTGTAAATGTATATTGCAAAGTTTTCAAATTCTGGGGCAACCACTTAAAAAAGTTTTAAAAAGTCAAAGTGACATGTTAAGAGAAGATTAAAACTGGAACCATAAAAAATGCTTAATTAAAGTCAGAGAAGGCAAAAAAGAATGGGAGACAAAGAAAGAAGGAAGGAAGGAGAGAAGAAAGGAACGAAGGAAGGAAAGAAAGAAAAAGGAAGAAAGGAAGAGAAAGAGAAAGAGAGTACAAATAAACAGACCAGGCTAATGAACAGAAAATAGTTAAAGTGATTAGGTCATAGTATTGTTTTAAATAACTAAAAATGAGACCTTCCAAAATAGACTAATGTGACCAGAAAAGCAATAAGGCATGCCTAGGATTTAATCCGGGGATAGGGAAAAAAACCTGATGGAGCAAGTTTGGAGTGTAGTCATAGGAGAAAAATTAGGTTTCCTGCTTATTCTCCCTCCACCCCCATGCTATACATTCAATGTATGCTACATCCAAATATATGTGATATGGAAACTATAAAATTTAAAACATTATATGAAAGAATTATATAAAAATCATCTTTTCTAGGCTGGAATGGTACTTCTTTCTAATCGCAATATTAATACTAAGTAATTATTTAATCCCTTCTTGATATTTCTTTTCCCATTACTCATGTGTCCCTCTAGTGTATATCTCAAGTATGAGCTACCCTATTTCTGGTTTTCACAATTCTTCTTTGCACAAACTTTACTCTTGCTCTTCTTCATTCTAATCCTCTTATAAATTTTAAGTCTCTATTGTGGGTAACCTGATTATTCACAAATATTTGCAGAAACTTGCTCTACCCTCAGTATTCACTGAAACTTGATATATTGGATGTTGAATATGGCTTTTAAGATACATTTCCACATTCTTATAATGAGCTTTTTTTCTTAAACACACACACACACACACACACACACACTTACAACATTGCTGTAATAAATCTCAGCAGTGAGCACAACTATGGGGTAAGTACTGTGAGTACACCCAGCTACTTTCCAGATGTAACAGTGGTTTTGGAGACCCCCAACACAGTAACTCAGTTTTAAGAGAAAAGACAAACAATGAGACTGATCTCAAGACAATCCAAAATTGGAATTATCAGACAAGACTTTAAAGAGTTATAATAACTATGCCCAATGACATGAAGGAAAGTATGCTCATATTGAACGAAAACACAGGAAATCTCAGCAGAGACATAAAAACTATAATAAAGAACCAAATGGAAATTCTATTAAAGTATCTAAAAGTTAAAAAAACGAAAACCAAAAAACAAAACAAAAAAAACCAACAATGGAATGGAGATTGCAGAGGAGTCAGTGAACCTGGGACCTGAGGATAACTACAAAAACACCATACCTATATAGAGAATAGTCAAACTGCTCTGAACCAACAATAAGGAGAAAATCTTGAAGGCAGCCAGAATAAAATGGCACATTCACATAGAAGAACAATGACCCAATGATTACTGTCTTCTCATCAGAAACAGTGGAGTCCAGAAGAGAGTGGCTCATCTTTTAAAGTGCCAAAAGAAAAAGGCAGTCTGTCCAGAATCCTGTATCTGGTGATATAACCTTCAATAATGGTGAAATAAACATTTCCACGTAAAAGAAAAAATAACAGAATTCATCATAAGCAGATCTACATTTTAGCAAAAATGCTAAAGGAAAAAGAAACAATGTCACATGGAAATTCTGATTTTGGGGAAGAAGGAGAATCTAAAATAGAAAATATCTCAGTTAATAAATAGGTTATTTTTTCCTCTTAATTCCTTTAAAATACATATAACAGTTTAAAACAAAATTGTTAACATTGTCTGGGGGGTTTGTAATGTCTCTTGATGTTACACATATGAATGCTATATCATAAAGGGCAGGGTGGGGTGAGTAGTAAATGAACCAATACAGTCTATAAAAAGTTGGACATATATGTTTTAATTTCTAGAGCAACCACTACAAAAATGCAAAGAGGTATAGCTAAAAAGTCCATAAATAAACCAAAATGTATAAGAATGTTCATAGCAGCTTTATTTATAATAGCCCCAAACTGTAAACTGCCCAGGTGTCCATCAGTTAGGGGAATAGATAAACAAATCTTGTTACATTCATGCAATGGAATGCTACTCAGCAGGAGAAAGGAACAAGCCACTGGTACTTATAACAACCTGGGTAAATCTCAAAACCTTATGCTGAAAGGAGCCTTACACAAAAAGTACGTATTGTATAATTTTATTTATATGAAGTCCTAGAACAGGCAAAATTAATCCATGATAGAGAAACTAGAGCAAAAGCACTAAGGCTGGAGTGTGCCTTTCAGATTGAAGGAGCTATTAAGGAGGCCAGTGTAGCCCAGACATAAGCTCTGGAAAAGCAATCATAGAGGAAAGAGGAATGTGGCCAAGAGAGCGACCGGTTAAGACTGTTTACTCTAAATAAAATGGGGGTCACTGGAGGGCCTTGAGAGACATGATCTGATTTACATTTTAAAACTATCACTATGGCAGCTCAAAGAATTGACTAGAAGGGGTCAGTGTAGAAACGGGGACACAATTTGGGATGCTATTGCATTTATCCAGATGAAAGACGATGGGGGCTTGGAGCTCAGAATGTTGCTTTGCACTAAGTTTTAGCTCTTAATGTCATTTAAATTCTCAATGACCAAGTTAGTTTTTAGTCACTGAGTTGTAAAAATATTCAGTTACCATGTTTTAATTTTCAAGAAATATTTATTTTCTGATTGCTTATTTTTCATACTAAAATATTTTGTGTCTTCAGTATCTTCACAGATTTAACTTTTCTTCTGTTTCCTGAATAATCTCTGTTAGCTCTAAGATGGTTTTTCTGTTTATCAAGATCCTTTTCTTTCATTTTAATAGTTGGTTTTCTGCAAATATCCAGTAGTTCTTGGTTTTCTGTTCACATTTTTGTAAAATGAGTATGTTGATTCGTTCAGAGATAATTAGAATGTTTTTACTATCAGTGTTGTGAAAGTTTATAAGCATACAGAAAGTTAAAAGACTAGTACGATGAACACATGTATTTCTACCATCTATAATCTATTCTTAACATTTTACTATACTTGCTTTATCACTACTCATCTATCTATTCATCCCTCTAGCAATTAATTTAACTTTTTTAAAAATGCATTTCAAAGTAAATCATGGCATTGGTTTTTCCTAAAGGTTTGTAAGTGGAGGTATGCTTTCTGAATAGGAGGAAGGAATGAGCGTCTGAGTCTGCTGATTGGGCTTTTCAGTAATCACAGTTCCCGATAGGATACAGGGGTGGAAAATAAACAGGTGAGCTGGGGTCTCCCACAGCTGTCAAACTAAGAGGGGTTTTATTATTGTGAAGGACGATTTCCCTCCTGTTCTGTCTTTCCTCCCCTCACCCGCCTCCCAACTTTATATCTTTTGCTCTGCTCAGCAATATTTTTCTCTTTTTATTTATTTTTATTATTTTACTTTGTTTTTTGGTGGCTAGCTGGTATGTATTTTTTATATTTATGAAATGTATTGATTACACATATTTGTGGGGTACAAAGTAAAATATCAATACATACAACGTATGATGATCAAATCAGGGTAATAAGCATATTCATCATTACAAAACATTCATTTCTTTGTGATGAAGACATTTGATCTCCTCTCCTCTAGCCATTTGATAACACACATTAAATTATTGTCAATTGTAGATGCCTAGCTACACTGTACAATAATGGAACTTATTTTTCCTATCTAGCTGTTTTGTGTCCATTAGCCAACCTCTCACTATCCATCCTCTCCCTTCGCCTTTCCTGCTTCTAGTAACCACATTTCTAGTCTCTCATTCTGAAAGTTCAACTGTTTTTTCTTTCTTTCTCTTTCCTTTCCTTTTCTCTTCCTTTCTTCTTCCCTTTCCTTCCTCTCCCCTCCCCTCCTTCCTGCCTTCCTTCCTTCCTTTCTTAGCTCCCACTTATGAGCAAGAACATGTGGCATTTTTCTTTCTGTGCCTGACTTATTTCACTTAACATGATTTTCTTCAAGCTCAACCAAGCTGCTATGAATGGCAGAATTTCATTCTTTTTTATGGCTGAGTAATATTCCATTGTGTAAATAGCGCATTTTCTTTATCCAGTTGTTCATTGATAGACATTTAGGTTGGTTCCATATCTTGGCTATTGTGAGTAGAGCTGCAATAAACATGGGAGTGCAGATATCCCTTTGACATGATGCTTTACATTCCTTTGGATATATATATATGCCCAGTAGCGGGATTGCTGGATTGTAGAGTAGTATGATCTGCAGTTTTTTGAGAAACCTTCATACTGTTTTCTGTCATGGCTGTACTAATTTATGACACCACCAGCAGTATATAAGGATTCTCCCTTCTCTTCATCCTCACCAGCATTTGTTAACTTCTGTCTTTTTGATAATAGCCAGTCTAACTGGGGTGAGATAATATCTCAATGTAGTTTTGATTTGCATTTCTCTGATGACTAGTGGTGTTGAGCATTTTTTCATGTGTCTGTTAGCCATTTGTATGTCTTCTTTTGAGAAATGCCTACTCAGTTCCTTTGCCCATTTTTTAATCGGATTATTTGGGGGTGGGTTTCACTATGAATTTGTTTGAGTTCCTTTTATGCTCTGAATGTTAATCCGTTGTTAGATGCATATTTTGCAAATATTTTCTCCCGTTATGTAGGTTATCTTTTCACTCTGTTGATTGTTTCCTTTAGTGTGCATTTTAGTTTGATTTAGTCCCATTTGTTTATTTTTTTCGTTTGTTGCCTGTGTTTTTGAGGTCATATTCATAAAGTTGGTGCATAGAAATGCTACTGAATTTTGTATATTAATTTTGTATCTTATAACTTTACTGAATTCATTTATCACTTCATTTATCACTTCTAAGAGTTTTTTTGTAGAGTGTTTAGGTTTTTCTGTACATAAGATCATGTCATCTGCAAACAGGGACAATTTGACTTCAATTTTCCAATTTGGATGCCCTTTATTTCTTTCTCTTGCCTGATTGCTCTGGCTAGAACTTCAGTACTATATTAAATAAGAGTGTTGAGTATGGGCATCCTTGTCTTATTTCTGTTCTTAAAGGAAAAACTTTCAGGATGATATTAGCTGTGGGTTTGTCACATACGGATTTTATTGTGTTGAGATACTTTCCTTCTATACCTAATTTGTTGAGAGTCTATCATGATGGGATGCAGCATTTTCCCAAATGCTTTTTCTTCATCTATTGAGATGATCATATGGGTTTTTTTTTCCCTTCATTTTGTTGATGTCATGTATCCCATTAATTGATTTGCATATGTTGAACCATCCTTGTCTCCCTGGGATGAATCCCACTTGATCATGGTGTATACCAAATGCTTTTTCTTCATCTATTGAGATGATCATATGGGTTTTTTTTTCCCTTCATTTTGTTGATGTCATGTATCCCATTAATTAATTTGCATATGTTGAACCATCCTTGTCTCCCTGGGATGAATCCCACTTGATCATGGTGTATAATCTTTTTGATGTGCTGTGGAATTCCATTTGCTCATATTTTGTTGAGGATTTTTGCATCTACCTTCATCAAGGATATTGGCCTTTAGTTTTCTTTTTTTGTTGTGTCTTTGTCTGATTTTGGTATCAGGGTGATGCTGGCCTCATGAAATGAGTTTGGGAGAATGGATTCTTCTTTGATTTGTTAGAATAGTTTGAAAAGAATTGGTATTAATTCTTCTTTAAAAGTTTGGTAGAATTCAGCAGTAAAACCATCCAGGCCTAGGTTTTTCTTTCTTGAGAAACTGATGATTACTGCATCAGTCTCATTGCTCATTATTGATCTGTCCACATTTCCTTTCTTCTTGGTTCAGTTTTGGTAGGTTGTATATGTCCAGAAATTCATCCATTTCCTCCAGGTTTTCAAATTTGTTGGTGTATAGTTGTTTGTAATTGTCTCTAATGATTCTTTGCATTTCTGTGGTATCATGTTATCACGTCTCCTTTTTCATCTTTGATTTTTGTTTTTGGGGTCTTTTCTTAGTTGAGGTAATAATTTGTCAATTTTGTTTATCTTATCCAAAACCCAACTTTTGTTTCATTAATCTTTTATAACTTTTCTTCATCTCTATTTCATTTAGTTCTGCTCTAATCTTTTTTTTTTTTAATTTTATTTTTTATGGTGGCTGGCTGGCATGAGGATGTTGGCCTTGATGTTGGTTTTACAAGGCCATGCTGAGCTAACCAGCCCGCCCCTGCTCTAATCTTCCTAATTATTTCTTTTTATTTAGTAATTTGGGGGTTGTATTGTTCTTGTTTTTCCAGTTTTTGAGGTGTAATGTTAGGTTATATTTGAAGTCTTCTATTCTTTTGATGTTAGCACTTATTGCAATAAACAACTCTCTTAGTACAGCTTTTGTGGTATCCCACAGGTTTTGGTGTGATGTGCTTTTATTTTCATTTGTTTCAAGACATTTTTTGATTTCTCACTTAATTCCTTCTTTGAACCTTAGGTCATTCAGGAGCATGTTGTTTAATTTTCATGAATGTTGGAGTTTCCAAAGTTTCATTTGTTATTGATTTCCATTTTATTCTATCATGGTCTGAAAAGATACTTGAAATGATTTTAATTTAAAAAATTTTTAAAATATACTTGAAATGATTTCAATTTTTAAAAAAATTTTTGAGACGATTTTCAACTTAACATGTGGTTTATCCTGAGAATGTTCCATGTGCTGATGAGAAGAATGTATATTCTGTAATTGTTGGATGAACTGTTCTGTGAATGTCTGTCAAGTCCAATTGGTCTAACGTGTAGTTTAAATCCTGTGTTTCTCTGCTGATTTGTTGCCTAGACAGTCTGTTCAATGTTGAGAGAGGAATGTTGAGGTCCTCAACTACTATTGTATTGGGGTTTATTTCTCTGCTTAGGTCTGATAATATTTGCTTTATATATCTGGGTTCATATATATTTACGATTGTTATATCCTCTTGCTGAATTGATCCCTTTATCATTACATAATTATCTACATTGTCTCTTTTTATAGTTTGGTTTAAAGTCAGTTTTATTCTATGTAAGTATAGCTACTCCTCCTTGTTTTAGTTTTCATTGTGTGGTATGTATTTTTCCATCCCTTCACTATTTTTCTGTTTATCTTTACAGGTGAACTGAGTTTCTTGTGGGTAGCATGTAATTTTTTCATCTATTTAGCCACTCTATATCTTTTAAGTGGGGAATTCAATACATTTACATTCAGGGTTGTTACTGAAAGTATTACCCTACTCCTGACATTTTATTGATCTTTTTATGGTTGTTTTATATATCTTTTGTTCCTTTCTTTCCATTTTATTGTTTGTCTTTGGCTTTTGTTGTTGTTGTTGTTTGTAGTGATAAGATACAATTTCTTTCTCTTTCTTGTTTGTGTACCTGCTTTCTTTAAGGGTTTTATTCTTTCTCATGTATGGTAATTCAGGATGGTAATTAGCATTCCTTTCTTTTTTTTTTTTTTTTTTTTTTTTTTTTTGGTGGCTGGCTGGTGCAGAATGGTCATTCTTTGCATTCTAGATATAGGACTCCCCTGAGGATTTCTTGTAAGGATGGTGTTGTGATGGTGAAATCCTGAAGCTTTTGTTTGTCTGGGAAGACCACTACTTCTCCTTCATTTCTGTAGGATAGCTTTCCTGGGTATGGTATTCCTTGCTGGAAGATTTTATGTTTTGGGGGCTTTTTTAGCACTCTGAATGTGTCATCTCATTCTTTCTTGGCCTGTAAGGTTACTGTTGTGAAATCTCCTGTTATTCTGATAGGGATTCCCTTAGAGGTGACTTGATGTCTTTTTCTTGCCATTTTTAGAATTCTCTCTTTGTCTTCGACATTTGACAATTTGACTACAATGTGTCTTGGAAAAGACCTTTGTGGGTTGAATCTGTTTGGGGATATTTGAGACTCTTGGATCTGGAAGTCCATATCTCTCTCAATACTTGGGAAGTTTTCAGCTATTATTTCATTAAGTAAGTTTCTGATGCAATTTCCTTTCTCCTCCCTTTCCCAAACACCCGTAATTAGATGTTTGTATGCTTAAGATAGTCCCATAGCTTTCATAGGCTTTCTTTTCATTTTCTTTTTTTTAATGGTTTATTCTGATTTTGTTTCTTTATTTATTTAAATTTTATTTTACTTCTCAAAATACATTGTAGTTGATTTTCATGACCCTTTACCTGTTCCTCTCCACTCCCTCTACTCACCCACCTCCCATCACATCTGTTCACTTGACTTAAAGAGTTCAAGGAATTTTTGTGGTTAGTCTGTCTTCTACACCCCAACCCTTGATTTGTTTGTGTGTTTATTTATTTCTTTATGTTTAGCTCCCAGAAATAAGTGAGAGCATGTGGTATTTCTCTTTATGTGCCTGACTTGTTTCACTCAATATAATTTTCTCTAAGTCCATCCATGTTGTTGCAAACAGTAGTATTTCATTCTTTTTTATAGCAGAGTAGTATTCCACTGTGTAGCTTTACCACAGTTTCCTTATTCAATCATCTGATGATGGACATTTGGGCTGGTTCCAACTCTTGGCTATTGTAAATAATGCTGCAACAAACATGGGAGTATAGGTATCCCTTTGGCGTGATGATTTCCATTCCTCTGGGTATATTCCCAATAGTGGAATAGCTGTGTCATATGGTAGATCAATCTGTAATTGTTTGAGGAACCTCCATACCATTTTCCATAAAGGCTGCACCAATTTGCAGCCCTACCAACAGTGTATGAGAGTTCTTTTCTCTGCACAACCTGCCCAGCACTTATAATTCTCAGTCTTTTGGATGTTAGCCATCCTAACTGGAGTGAAATGGTATCTCAAGTGGTCTTGATTTGCATTTCCCAGATGCTGACTGATGTTGAGCATTTTTTCATGTGTCTGTTGGTCATTCGTATATCTTCCTTTGAGAAATGCCTATTCAGCTCCTTTGCCCATTTTTTAATTGGGTTATTTGTTTTTTTGCTGTAAAGTTGTTTGAGTTCCTTGTAAATTCTGGATATTAATCCTTTGTCAGATATATATTTTGCAAATATTTTCACCCACACTGTTGGTTGTCTTTTTACTCTGTTGATCATTTCTTTTGCTGTTCAGAGGCTTTTTAGTTTGACATAATCCCTTTTTTCTTTTTTCCTGCAGTTGCCTATACTTTTTGGGTCCTATTCATGAAGCCTCTACCCACTCCTACTTCCTGGAGTGTTTCCCCTATGTTTTCTTTAAGGAGTTTTTCTGTTTCAGGATGTATATTTAATTCTTTAATCCACTTGAGTTGATTTTGGTATATGGTGAAAGGTACATGTCTAGTTTCAATCTTCTACATATGAGTATCCAATTCTCCTAGCACCACTTGTTGAAAAGGGAGTCTCTTCCCCAGTATGTAGATTTGCTGCCTTTGTCAAAGATCAGATGGCTGTAGGCATATGGATTGATTTCTGGGTTCTCTATTCTATCCCATTGATCTGTGTGTCCATTTTTATGCCAGTACCATGCTGTTATGGTATTAAGCTTTGTGATATAATTTAAAAATCAGGTAGTGTTATGCCTCCAGCTTTATTGTTTTTACTCAGGATTGCTTTGGCTATGTGTGGTCTTTTTGTTGTTCCATATAAATGTCTGGATCACTTTTTCCATCTCAGAGAAAAATGTCATTGGAATTTTGATGGGGATTGCATTGAATCTGCAGATCACTTTGGGTAGTATGGACATTTTCACAATGCTAATTCTTCCAATCCAAGAGCAAGCGATATCTTTCCATCTTCTTGTGTCCTCTTTAATTTCTCTCAACAGTGGTTTGTAGTTCTCTTTGTATAGATTTTTCACATCCTTGGTCAGCTTTATTCCTAAGTATTTTATTTTTTTGGTGGCTATTGTAAATGGGCTAGCTTTCTTGATTTCTTTTTCTGTATGTTGACTGGTGGAGTATAGAAATGCTACTGATTTTTGTGTGTTGACTTTGTACCCTGCAACTTTGCTGAAATCATTTATCAACTCTAGGAGTTTTTTAATAGAGGCTTTAGGCTGTTCAATATATAGGATCATATCATCGGCAAAAGGGACAGCTTGACTTCATCTTTTCCATCCTATATTTCCTTCTCTTCTCTGATTGCTCTGGCTAGTACTTCCAACACTATGTTGAATAGGTGTGGTGACAGTGGGCATCCTTGTCTAGTTCCTGTTTTTAAGGGAAAAGCTTTCAGCTTTTCCCCGTTCTGGATAATATTGGCAGTGGACTTAACATATATGGCTTTAATTATGTTGAGACACTTTCTGTCTATGCCTAACTTGTACAGAGTCTTTATCATGAAGGGATGTTGAATTTTGTCAAATGCTTTTTCAGCGCAGAGTCTTTATCGTGAAAGGATGTTGAATTTTGTTAAATGCTTTTTCAGGATCAATAGAGATGATCATGTGGTTTTCGTCTTTGCTTTTATTCATGTGGTGCATCGCATTTACTGAACCAATCTTGCATCCCTGGGATGAATCCCACTTGATCATGGTGTATAATTTTCTGTATGTGTTGCTGTATTCTGTTAGCTAGTATTTTATTGTGGATTTTTGCATCTATATTCATCAAGGATATTGGCCTGTAGTTTTCTACTTTTGATGCATCTTTGTCTGTTTTGGTATCAGGGTGATTGTTGCCTCATAGAATGAGTTTGGGAGAATGGCCTCTGTTTCAATCTTTTGGAACAGTTTGTAGAGAATTGGTATCAGTCCTTCTTTGAAGGTTTGGTAGAACTCTGCATGAACCTGTCCAGTCCTGGGCTTTTCCTTGTTGGAAGCCATCTTATAACAGCTTCAATCTCTTTTATTGTTATTGGTCTGTTCAGATTTTCTATATCTTCTTGGCTCAGTTTTGGTAGTTTATATGCATCCAGAAATTTGTCCATTTCCTCCAGATTTTCAAATTTGTTGGCATATAGATGTTTATAGTAGTCTCTANTGAAAGGATGTTGAATTTTGTTAAATGCTTTTTCAGGATCAATAGAGATGATCATGTGGTTTTCGTCTTTGCTTTTATTCATGTGGTGCATCGCATTTACTGAACCAATCTTGCATCCCTGGGATGAATCCCACTTGATCATGGTGTATAATTTTCTGTATGTGTTGCTGTATTCTGTTAGCTAGTATTTTATTGTGGATTTTTGCATCTATATTCATCAAGGATATTGGCCTGTAGTTTTCTACTTTTGATGCATCTTTGTCTGTTTTGGTATCAGGGTGATTGTTGCCTCATAGAATGAGTTTGGGAGAATGGCCTCTGTTTCAATCTTTTGGAACAGTTTGTAGAGAATTGGTATCAGTCCTTCTTTGAAGGTTTGGTAGAACTCTGCATGAACCTGTCCAGTCCTGGGCTTTTCCTTGTTGGAAGCCATCTTATAACAGCTTCAATCTCTTTTATTGTTATTGGTCTGTTCAGATTTTCTATATCTTCTTGGCTCAGTTTTGGTAGTTTATATGCATCCAGAAATTTGTCCATTTCCTCCAGATTTTCAAATTTGTTGGCATATAGATGTTTATAGTAGTCTCTAATGATTCCTTGTATTTCTGAGGTGTCAGTTGTAATACCACCTTTTTCATTTCTAATTTTTGTTATTTGGGTCTTCTCTCTTCTTTTCTTAGTTAATCTTTCTAAAGGTTTGATTTTATTTATCTTTTCAAAAAACCAACTTTTTATTTCATTGATCTTTTGTATTGTTTTTCAGGTTTCTATCTCATTTAGTTCTGCTCTTATCTTAATTATTTCTTTCCTTCTACTAACTTTAGGTTTGGATTGTCCTTTTTTTTCTAGATTTTTAGGGTGAAGTGTTAGGTTACTTATTTGCCATCTTTCCATTCTTCTGAAGTAAGCATTTAATGAGATAAATTTCCCCCTTAAAACTGTTTTTGCAGTTTCCCACAGGTTTTGGTATGATGTGTCATTATTTTCATTAGTTTTATGAAATTTTTTGATTTCCTGTTTAATTTCTTCTTGGACCCACATGTCATTAAGTAGAATGTTGTTTAATTTCCATGTGTTTGTATAGTTTTCAGAATTCATTTATTATTGATTTCTAATTTAAATCCATTGTGGTCAGAAAAATGCATGGAATAATTCCAATTTTTTCGAATTTGTTGAGACTTGCTTTGTGACCTATCATATGGTCTCTCCTGGAGAGTGTTCCATGTGCTGATGAGAAGAATGAATGTTCTGAGGCTGTTGGATGGAATGTTCTGTAGATATCTGCCAAGTCCAATTGATCTAAAGTATTGTTTAGATCTTGTGTTTTTCTGTTGATTTTTTTGCCTAGATGGTCTGTCCAGTGATGAGAATGAGGTGTTCAGGTCCCTCACTATTATGGTGTTAGTGTCTATCTCTTTCCTTAGATCTAATAGTGTTTGTTTTGTAAATCTGGTTGCTACAACATTGGGTGCATATATATTTATAATTGTTATGTCTTTTTGACGGATAGATCCTTTTATCATTATATAGTGCCCTTCTTTATCTCTTTTTATGGTTATTGCTTTAAAGTCTATTTTATCTGATATAAGAATAGCTACTCTACCTAGTTTTTCATTTCTATTGCATAATATATCTTTTTCCATCCTTTCACTCTTAGTCTGTGTGTGTCTTTACAAGTCAAGTGAGTCTCTTGAAGACAGCATATTGTTGGGTCCATCTTTTTAAACCAGTCAGTCAGTCTGTGTCTTTTGAATGGGGAATTTAACCCCTTTACATTTAGAGTTATTATTGAAAGGTGTTGATTTACTCCTAGCATTTTACTGATTTTTGTTTAGCTGTCTTAAGTACTTTTTGTTCCTTTCTTTCTAATTTTCTGTTTGTCTTCTGTGTTTGTTGGTTTCTTGGGGTAATAGATAAACTATTTTTTTCTCTCTTTTGATGATGTACTTTCTTGATTTTTCATATTTCTGGTATCTTTCCTTTGGTGTTTTGTCATTGTGGCCAGGGGTATCTCAGTACACTCGTTTCACCCTGATGTCTGGCTTGGATCTTAAAGGGACTGCCATTTCTGGGCAGCAGGAACTAGACTGAGCCAGAAGTCCTGCCCCGCCTTTCTTCTCTGGCATGGCTGGCTTGGGGTGTGGGGTCCCTGAGCCTCTTAGTACTCTCCTGGTGGCAGGGACCAGCCTTGGCCAGAAGTCCCACTCTGCCTGCCTTCTCTGGCTGGGCTGGCTCAGGGTGTGGAGGCTCTGAGCCTCTTAAGTTTCACCCAGTGGCAGGGACCGGCCTAGGCTGGAAGTCCCACCCCGTCTGCCTTCTCTGGCCTGGCAGGCTTGGGGCCTGTGGGCCCAAAAGCTCTAAAGTCTCTCTGCACAATGAGGAGCAACCTGAACTGGGGACCCATGGTACAGTCTGTTCCAGCGCAGATCTTGGGTCCTCCATTGCTGCTCCTCACTAGCTGCAAATTGGTTGCTCTGTGGGAGAGGGTGACACCAGGAACCAACTACTCTGCCATCTTGACCAGAACCTCTTTTTCTTTCTTTTTTTTTTTTATTCGTCTGGATTATTTCAAAAAGCTTGCCTTCAAATTCAAAAATTCCTTCTTCTGCTTGCTCTAGCCTGTTGCTTAAGCTCTAAATTGTATTTTTCTTATTTCTTGGAGTGAATCGTTCAGTTCCAAGGGTTCTGCTTAGTTCTTTAAAAAGACATTTATCTCTTTGTTGAATTCCTCCTTCAGAACCTGGATTATTATTCTCATTTCATTTGTTGTCTATCTAAATTTTCTTGCATCTCATTGAGTTTCCTTAAGATTATCATTTAGAATTGCTTTTCAGGCATTTAATTGGTTTCCTTTTATTTGGGGTCTAGTACTAGAAAATTATTATAGTCCTTTGGGGGTGTCACATTTTCCTATTTGTTGTCTATCTAAATTTTCTTGCATCTCATTGAGTTTCCTTAAGATTATCATTTAGAATTTCTTTTCAGGCATTTAATTGGTTTCCTTTTATTTGGGGTCTAGTACTAGAAAATTATTATAGTCCTTTGGGGGTGTCACATTTTCCTATTTTTTTTCGTATTTCCAGTATTCATACATTGATGTCTGGGCCTCTGGTGGACCAGTTGCTTCTTCTAATACTCTGGAGCAGTTTTTGAGGAGAGAGACTCCCTCCTGTAAATGTGCTCTATAGTGACATTTGGGTAGGGTGTTTTAGGTTTGGTTCCAGGTATATGCAGTAGGGTAGCCTCTGTGTGATTAATTCTACTGTATCCACCATTGAAGTTATCTGTGAGAACATCTGTGGCCTAGGCACTTGGGTTCTCAGCAGTTTATTGATGATGTAAGTGACACTGGGCTGGGTCTTTGGGGTTGTGGCAAAGTCTTGAGTTCTTGGGGAAAGTGTCAGTGTGCCCCAAACACTCCTCAGCTGGCATGGGTGAACTTGGGTGGGCCTACTGGCACTGCAGTCAGTTTCCCATGATGCTGATAGATGCACTGGGGTGCTCTGAAGCTCTTCAGCTTAAATAGACAACCCTGGGTAGGGTTTTGGGGTGTCAAGATTAGGACCTTGGGCTTTGAGGAAGACAATGAGATGCTCAGCAGCTCCGCTGAGTGGGTGACTCAGTGGAGTTACTGGGACTTCAGGACATACCCCCAGAGGAGGTGTTGGGCAACTCAGTGGCTGAATTGGGCAACACTGGATGAGGTCACTGGGGCTGTGGGTAGGACCTCATGTCCCCAGGAGAGTTTCTAGGGTGCTCTGGAGTTTTGGTATTGAAGTGGGTTGTTTCAGGTTAAGTTGCTGGGTTCGTGAGTAGGTCCCTGTACTCTCAAGAGGGACCCTGGACAGCTCTGCAGCACCACTGCTGGAGTTGGGCACCAAAGCAAAATGCACTCAGGTGTTAAGTCTGATTCCAAAATGGCAACTGCTGCAGTTGCCTAGGGGGGATTCAAGGAGTTGGGGTGGCTCAGTTTGAACTACCTCCCCAGATCAATGCAGCTACATGGGCTCCCAGAAATTCCTCACAAGGACAGCACAATTACTCTGTAATTTGGACTGCCAGCACTACAGAGCTGTGCTCACTCATCTTTCTTCCACAGGCAAAAATTCCTTCTGGATTCTGCTGCTCCCAGCTGGGTGATGGGGGTGGTGGAGGCCAGGAAGTTTTTTCATTCTCTATGTGGCTACCCTGAGTTTCTGCACTTGCCAGCATCTCTGCTACTCCTTTGATGTGTTTCGGCTCTCTCCTTTAGTTATTTGTACAAGTGTAGTTGTGTATTCATTCTATTCTCTGTATCTGTGGATCCTTCCAGTAAGCCACCTTCTTCAGAATATTTACATTTTTCTCTTATGTATTTCTTAAGATGTTAAGATTTGGCTGTTTGTGATAGAATGCCCCAAGTAACAGCAGTTCAAACAAGATAGTTTATTTCTCATAAATGTAGGAACCCTAGGCTTAGTTTTATGACTCCACAATCACCAATGACCCAGATTTCTACTGTGTTGTGGTTCTGTCAGTCTTAGTGTGTGCCATCTAAATCTGGCCCAAAGTGGCTGCTCCAGCTCCAGCCAATATACTCACATTCCAGTCAGAAGGAAGAGTAAAAATATCCTTTAAGATTTTCCTAAAAGTTGCTAACACCATTATGTTTACATATTACTGGTCACTACTTAGATATACAGCCATATATAGCTACCATGGTACTCAGTACTAGGAACTGTGATCTTGATTCTGGGTGACCATGTGCTTCACTAAAACAAAAGGGAGAATGGATGTTGGGAGTACAACTAGCAATCTTTGCTTTAGATCTCAACACTCACAGTATTTCTGGAAGACATTTCCTGGGCAGATTGCCCTCTTTCTATGGTGAGTCATTCTCAGTCACGCTAGCCTTGGCAAAAGATTCCAGCTACACTGCATCCAAGCCCAATGTAGTTGTTTCGTTAAGTTGGCTATCTTGAAGCAGAAGCCTCCCTAAGTGATTTTCAAAGTGCTGTGAAATTGCTTCAGAGATTTTATAAGAAAGTAGATTTATACTGTCTAAATAACCTTCTTAATCTTTATATCTGACTTATATTTTGGGTTTCCTAAAGTAAGAATTCATCTGTAAAAAGCATTACCCTCCTCTGCAGATAGCAAATACTCTCTGACTGGCAACTGTCAGAGCAAATGCTGCTTTCCCCCTATGCAGTCCTAGGCCCACTGTGTACTCCAGGGAGCGTTCGACTGAAGTGACCCATCAACTCCATTCCTGTGGTTATTTTGAAGATTTCCTGGCATGTCACCAGGTAGCTGCACACAGGAAAAGCTTCTCCAGTCTTCTTTTTCTATTTGGCTTCACGATAACCAATTCAGCTTGTAGATATTATTACCTATGTTGAAACTTCTCGAGCCTGTGTAATTCTTAGCTATACCTGTGCTTACCAGGCCATAGCCAAATACCATATATAGTACAACACACTTCATTTGTACAGTAACTTTATTTCCCGTAACTGATCTTATCTTGTACTATAGCTCTCATTTCTGCTGACTTAAAAAAAAATCCTTAACTTTATCAATTAAAGCTAACTTTTCCCGGGCCGGCCCGGTGGCGCACTGCTACAGTGCGCCACTTGGGAAGTGCGGCAGCGCTCCCGCTGAGGGTTCGGATCCCACATACAGACTGGCTGCTCACTGGCTGAGGGAGCAACACCAAGGGTTGCGATCCCGTTGCCGGTCCCGGTCTGGTACGGGCGCAACACTGAGGGTTGCGATCCGTTGCTGGTCACGAAAAAAGACAAAAAGAAAAAAAGAAAAAAAAAAAAAAAGCTAACTTTTCCCAGTTTAAAATTGTTTCTGCCAAATGTTTACTTAATACAATGACCAAACTTTCCATCAGCAATATATAAGGGTACTTCAAAAATTTAGGAAAAATAAAATTAAAAGATAATACAAATCTTTCCATGAGCTTTTTGAAGTGCCCTTGTATTTCACCTGACACCTGACTTGTTTCTACCTCTTTCTTCCCAAGATAGCATTGGATATAGAGGAAACTTAAGTACCCTCATAAAGGTGGGGCAAGAGGCCTCCTGCTGTCCATGTGCTGTCCTCTAGGTTCCTGCTACCTCTTTCTTCCCAAGATAGCATTGGATATAGAGGAAACTTAAGTACCCTCATAAAGGTAGGGCAAGAGGCCTCCTGCTGTCCATGTGCTGTCCTCTAGGTTCCTATTAGACTCTATTGAGATGACTTTCCTCAAGTTAAAAATTATTCAATGATACTAGTTACAGCATGGTAAGAAAGACTTTATTCAGGACCATTGTGATATATATAAGGACCACTGCAATGGGGTCTGGCAGCTGGGGAGAGAGTTTGGGCTCAACTCTGAATGCAGCACGAGCAAGTGGAAATTTATAATCAAGGAGTAGTGTGGGGGTTAGTGGATAGAAAACTACTAAGAGGAGACATCAGGGGAAAGTAGGATTCTGGCTAAACTGACCCAACAGGATTCTTGCTAAAGACAGGCCAGGATAATCAGACATCACCTGGGGGATGGGAGAGGACAAGGAGATGTTGTGGATAAGGGGGTTAAAGGATGCTATGGGTCAAATGCATCCCCCAAAAGTTCATATGTTGGAAGCTTGATCCCTACCACAACAGTGTTAAGGGGGTGATTAGATTATGAAAACTGTGCCTTTGTGAATGGATTAATCCATTCATAGAGTAATAAGTTACAATGGGTGTGGACTGGTGGCTTTATAAGGAACATATGAAAGAGCTCTTGCCATTCTCACCACGTGATTGCCTGTGTCACCACAGGACTCTGTACTGAGCCCTACCAAGAAGAAACGCCTCACCCGATGCACCACCTGGACTGTGGACTTTTCAGCCTACAAAATTGTGAGAAATAAATATTATTTCTTTATAAATTACCCAGTTTCAGATATTCTTTTATAAGCTACAGAAGATGGGCTAACACAGGGGACTCTGGCTAAACTGACTTAGCAAGGTTCTTTTGCTAAAACCGAGCCTAAAAGGAGGTTCAGAAGTCTGACTAAAGTTTGGCCAAGCAAAAAACTTTTGTCACCTCTTGCTGGTTATTTGAATATTACAATAGAATCCACGCTGATGTGGGTTGGTCTGCCTTATGCGGTCTTTTGGTCATTGTCTCAGTATTCCTCAGCACTGTCCAGCAACCCTGCCATTTGCCTCTAGACATGAGGTCTTTTGGGTCTATGATCTTTTTATTTGCTTGATAAATGGCAACAAATACTAACTCCCAACTCTTCTTGTTTCTAGACCAGCCCTTCTTCCACTTCCCTACATGGTTCCCCCCATATAGGATATTTTAGTGTCTAAATTCCAACTAGAGATGGGCAGACTCTAGGGTGGCCCCTGTCATCCTCACTTCTGGCTTTTGTGCTCTTGAGTGATCCCTCCCCTCACCCCGCATGGGTGAGATGAATGACTTGCTTTTAACAATAGAATCTGGTAAAGGTGGTGGAATATAAATGATTAAATGCATGTGATTATGTAACATAAGATTGTAACATTGATCTTGCAAAGAGACTTTCTCCCTTGCTGACTGAGGAAGCAAAAGGCCATTTTGGGAAGACTCACATGGCAAGAAACTGACATCAGCCTCTGACCAACAACTGGCAAGAAAGTGAGGCCATCAGCATAGTATCCTGCAAAATAATAAATGTTGCCAACAACCACATGAACTTGGAAGTTGATCCTTCCCCAGCTGAGTATCAGGTGTGACCAGAGCCTTGACTCATACCTTCGTTGCAGCCTGTGAGACCCTAAGCAGAGAAACCATATGCCCAGGCACTTGACACACAGAGACTATGAATTAATAAATGCATCTTGTTTTAAGCTGCTAAATTCTGGCAACATTGTTATGCAACAATAAGTAACTAATACAGATCTTTACTCATGCAAATAACCATTACAATATTTTGAGGGGAAAACTATTATTCAAGGGTTTTGGATTGCTTAAATTCTGGAGAAACAAGAGTTTACTGCTTAACAAATGGTTGAAAACTGTTGAAAACATGTCTTACGGGCAAAGTGGATAATTTTTATCATTGTTGTGGAATAATTACTGATGCTGAATATACTGGTTTCATAGTTTCTCATTAAAATTCAAGAGGTTTCAGGCATCACATTAGGAGTGTTTTGTCAGTGGAGATTCCACCTTTAGCTGTTTTTTTGTTTGTTTCTTTTTAATTGTGGTAAAAAAAAAACATAAAATTTACCATCTTAACCATTTTTAAGTGTATGGTTCAGATGCAGTAAGTGTATTCACATTGTTGTAAAACACATCTCCTGAACGTTTTCATCTTACAAATCTGAAACTCTATACCCATTAAACAACAACTCCCCTTTTCCTCCCCTGCCCCACTCCCAGGCCCTGGTAACCACCATTTTACTTCCTGTTTCTAGGAATTTGACTACTGTGGAAACCTTATATAAGTAGAGCCACACAGTATTTGTGTTTTAGTGACTAGCCTATTTCACTTAGCATAATGCCCTCAAGGTTTATCCATGTTGTAGCATGTGACAGGATTTCTTTTCTTGTTAAGGCTGAAAACAGCTGTTTTTACTATAAATATTTCAAGTATAAAGAAAAGTGTAAAAAAAATTTAAAGATTTTTTTATAGTAAGACATGCTAATTACAAACTATCTGAAGCTCTCTTTTACTCAGGAATATATGAACATTATGAGAAGGCATGTGTTGGTAGACAAAACAAGTGATTTTTTTTCATTCTTTGGTTGGTAGATCTATAGCAGTGTTTGGTAGAGGTAACAAAAATACAAAATATCTGAAATACACAATATTGTTTATAAAGTATTAAAAAATTCATACTGTTTCAATATAACTGCTAACCTAATAATAAAATAGATATCTCTTTATCATTACGTATAAATAAAGTTAAGCAAAACACAGAAGGAAGATAATGTTTTATATGAAGATAATACTTTTATAAATAAGCATATGGAGAGTTATAAACTGTTAGGCTTGATTTCTGTTGTTAACTTATACAAATGCAAAATAAATGTGAGAAACAACAACTATTTTGAAACACCAATTCCTATATTGAGTATAAAGTGAAAATGATCTGGTAAATCAATGACTTGTCATTTAACATTCTCAATTATAAACTTTATTAAATTTATGACTATAGTAATTTCACTGAGCTAGCAGAGAAGAGAATTCAACTGCAAACTCCTCTTTCTCTTCTACTTTTCTCTTTTTCCAAACTCATCCCATTCTCTGCTTACTACACTTCTTTCCTTTCAAATGGGAGCCAGAGAAAATTTTTTTCTGGAGGAACTAAATCACTTCCTAGGGTTAGTACTAAGATAAACAGATTCAATTTAAAATAGCTTTAAAAGATGACTTTAAGATATATTAGAAGACAACCCAAATGTGAAAACCTATAACTTTATAAAATTGTTTTATTTGGTTTATTGAACCAATTTATTTTTATTTTTATTCTCCATTGTAGTGTCTAGTTTAATAAAGCATAGTTATGCAGATTTAATACACAGACTACTCCTTAGTTGAAGGAATAAAATCAACTGTTGCCTCATGTTGATTGTCCTTGTAATTGTGTATAGTTAAGATTAGGTGGAATGTCTAGCTCTTATAAAATTTTCTTATATTTTTTAATGGTCTGCATAGGATTTTTAGAAATTATTTTGACCATATCTTAAAACACTTGGCTCATGATTATACTGGCCAACTAAAGTACATTCTTTAAAAATAAAACGTGTTATCTGGCAGGTAAATGGACAGACAGCCATTTATGTGTTTTTATTTCAAGAAAAAATGCAAGAGATTTTTTTAAGTGGCCTCTCTGCACTCCAAGCTTTTACTCTTTGAAAAATTCATGAGCACTTTCTTTCGGAAATTATGTAGCCTACACATATTTTATAAAAATCACAGAATATGGGGGCCGGCCCGGTGGCACACTGCTACAGTGTGCCGCTTATTAATCTGCTGTCTTTATTAACTTCCCACTCAATAAATAACACTGTAATAGACATGTGGGGAGTATAAAGAGAGACTTCATATTATATTGTAAGGCTTTCAATGTCTTTATAATCTAATATCAGGCACTGATAGAAGGATATAATAAATATCTATAATTGTACTTGGCAGAGAATGTGCTAGAACACATTCAGTTTCCTTATTGTGTGTGTGTCTATCAATATAATGGAAACAAAGTAACAGATATGGATAAGCAGCTGTGGGGCAGAGATTGCTGAAATGAGTTTTGAGCATAATTTTGGGAGAAAGATGGTTTCTGGTTGGGAAAAAAGGCAAGCATGTGGTTGAGCCAAGAGGACAGCAGGCAGTTGCCTGAACATGGAGCCATTTGGTATGGGACCTGAAAACACATGAGTAGAAGTATGAATCTGATTTATGAGGAGGACTGAAAACTACTGCAAGCAGATATGATGAAAGTTATATTTCAGGAGAATGCTTTTTGTGGCTGTGATTAAGATAAATTGGATAAGGAAGAGGTTATGTGGGGTGGAAGGCTGGTATAATTGTGGGTGTTGAAGGTGAGTAAGGCCTAGACTTGGTCTACAACTACAAAATTAAGTTGAAATTTTCAGATGACCCTCAGGGGGGCTGTGTGACTCCATTCAACTTAACATCCAAATGTTGCATTAAAAAAATCCTTAGGAAAAAGATTTTCAAGCATTTTGCCTGTTGTCATAGATTCTTCGAGACTAAAAGGAGGAAAAAAAATAATTCAAAGGGAACACGAGATGGCAGCAGTTATATCATATAAAGGGAAAGATTGGGGACAGAAAAACATTAGAAATTATTTTTAAATAAAAAATATGTAACGCCTTATTTTTTTACGTGCTGTATTCCTTTTGACTACAGAGATTACTCAGTCATTGGTTTCATGCTTCACAGCACATCTGAGGTTCATTCTGACTATAGTAAAAATCTTACTCCATTACATGTGACTATTTCCTAAAATAAAGCTGTCGCTGTTTTTTGCAGATTACTGTTCCTCTGTGTTATCTGAGGCAGAAGAGTTCTGTATGGTGCAAATTCGCTGTAAATGTTCCAGCATTGCTTTTTCTTCCTCTTCTAGTACTTCATCCTTCCTCATTTCCCACCTAAAAGAAAAATCACATCTTAGCATTTTTGTAAATTCCAAACTACAGTTGTCACTTATTCAAGACTTGAATATGTAGTCACTGGTTTATTGAGGCACTGTTTCTCCTTGCTTATTCCTTACGGACTGCCTCTTGAGCAACACAATTCATTGGCACTGCTTCTGCAGAGGGGGCCAGGAGGGGAGAAGAAAGTAGCGTCCAGTCAGCTCTATTCTAACACAAAATTTTAAAGTATTGTTTCAAATGAGGTTTCTGTATTTCCTAGATTTTAAAAATGTATATGGCCTACAAGGGTACACACATATAAAATACAGAATTAGTAACTAATAAGCAAATATTTTTCTCCCACTGATTAGCATACCAATGGCTTTAAGTTGCAGGAAGGTTTGCCAGCAAGACCTTAGCAGCAAGAAGAACATCAAGTTAAACTGCATATACCTGAAAGGCAGGTCAGTCTGTTCCTAGAAATGAGATCAGATTTGAAGTGATCAAGTTAAATTGCCTAAGAAAATCAGCAAACTGTTAGCGAGGTTCCATAAAACATTTACTAAAAAAAGAGATTAAAGACTCTCTAATCCTGGGTGATTAGGCAATACAGAACAAATTGTTAGAATCCAGAACTATAAATGTATGGGATCTTGCAAAGTGAATGTTATTACAATAAACTGAGTAAACTTAATCCTTTATTCTCCTTCTTCCTCTTTCCTTATATATACCACCTTCCCAGGACTGGCCAGGATGTACTGAACCCAGCATTTGAACAGGGAATCATCTGCAAATATGAAGGTAAGTCAAAAAATTTGTGGAAAAATAGAATTGAAAGATAATAAGAATCCACGAACTTTTTAAAGTCCTCTCACAATTCCTTTCTCCTTTCCTCACTCTTATTTCTACACTCCCTAAGCCATCTACCATAATGTGCTGTCACAAAAGGAATTTAAAACCAATGCTGGTATATCCTAAAAGACCCTCGCTATACAGGCTTCAGCTGGATTGGGCTGCTAGCAACAAACAAGCAGCTGCTCACTGAATGTCTCCGAAGCCCCCTATGTTGCTATCATCTATTTGAATGCCTGCATAGCAAATAGCCTGTCATATGTGAGGAAAGCATATTGAGTTTGGGATGGGGTTTTCTCATTCATTTGAGTGATGGGAAGAAAGAATGAACATTGCATTTTCCATAGAAACCTCGTAGTGGGTACCTGCTCCCACACAGGTTTCCCTGTTGGAGTGCTGAGTTCAGTGGAATATAGGAGAGAGCAGAAGGAGGGAAACCACGGAGAGAAGGGGGAGGATTGTCTGAAATATTACCCCTGGTTTTAATTTACCTTTCTTCTTTGCCCTCTGCCTTGGATTCTCTTCATTTCCTAGCCCCAACCTTGTCAGGATCTAAAAGCTGCCATTTCTGGCTGCCTTTGTTTCTCCATGTTTCCACATGGTCAGAGTTAGGTCATTGATCATACAGGTTTTAATAACAATTTGAAGAATAAAGAGAATGTTCACTGTCACATAGTTCAAAGCCACATCACATGAGAAAATGCTCCTAAAATCAATATTTTGGGATATACAGTTTATCCCGCAAGGTTACCTTACAATGATTTCATGTAATTTTAAAGATAAGAAACTCTCACTATCCATTTTATGTGGGTAAACTTGGGCATCACTGATATGCGTGTTAAATTGAACTCCTCCTAAGCAGGGAAGTAAATAATGGAAAATACTTATGTAGCACTAACTATGGATGTGTTAAGCATTGTTTTAAACACTTGACATACCTATCTTAAATTCTCAGTACAAATGTTATTATTCCCATTCTACAGATGAATAAACCAAAGTAAATAATGGAAAATACTTATGTAGCACTAACTATGGATGTGTTAAGCATTGTTTTAAATACTTGACATACCTATCTTAAATTCTCAGTACAAATGTTATTATTCCCATTCTACAGATGAATAAACCGAGGCAGAGAATGTTAAAGTCACTTGCCCAAGTATCTTTGGAATTGAACTCAGAGAGTCAGGCTCTGGAATCTGGGCTTGTAAATGCAATACCAACTATAGTTTTAAAACATTTTACAGGTACCATCTATTACTGTTAAAAATAGTTCAAATATTTCATTTTCTGAGAAATGTTGCCCAAATTGTTCTAGATATTAAATAAAAGAACTATCTAAGGATTATATACTCTTAGAAGAAATCCAAATGTGAGAAATTAGGCTTGCCTTTTTTTCCTCTTATGTAAAGGTGCTAATATTCTCTGAATAAATGAATTATTTTATGAACATCAACAGAACAAAATATGTAATATATACATAAATATTTTGATCATTGTCTCTACTTGTGAAAATTGAAAGCACACTCTTTGCTTCATTAAAAATCTGTATAATTAATGTAATTTAAATGAATTGAATACATAATAGAATCTATGATAAGGATTTTTGAAGCTTCATGACAATTATAGGCACTGCACAGTATAATTGAGTTGTTGGTAATTAATGTTATTAGACAAAGTTATTTATCTATCACAACCTTCTTATATTTGCTATTATGCTTATTAAGAAAAAATCATTTCATAAGAGGATAAGAAATGATGACAAAGATAGGTGAAAAAATAATATTAGTACTACATTTCCCTAATAATTTTAATCCTATTGAATAAAAGCATTAGAGATTTGAAATGTATGTTTATTACAAGCATTGTTGTATTTCATATCTATAAGTTCTTAAGAGAAGTTTATCTCTAATTCCATCATGGTTTTAGGTTTTGTTAACAAAATGCGAAAATAAGAAGTCAGTTCTGTCAAAAAACTACTGGAAGAGAAAATAATCTACCAATTCGTTAAACACAATTGACTGGACAATTTGTCCAAAATCTCTCTCCCTAGTTTTTCCTAATGTATTTAATGTCTGTGGTGGAAGCACGTTCCCCACAGGAATCAGAAAACGTCAGAACCAGAGTATTCTAGTTCTCCTGGAAAAACATTATGAAGTGATTCTACTTCTGTCTTTCCTGACTTTGGTAGCATGCCCTCTTATACTATTGCTAAATTCCCCACCTGTCTAATATGGTAAAAGAAGTGCAACCTGGCTCCCACTTTAGCTAGTGGCAGTGACTGTGTTGTGTTTTAGACACTGATGAGCGCAAAACCCTATGAGACCCCACTGATCTGTACCATAATCCTAACTATCTTCTGGAATGGGCTCCATCTGTAGGCTCCTGGGTGGGTAGATGTGGGGGCTTGACCTATCCTTGACTATGGATCCTTTTCCCTACCCCAAAACAGTAGGGTCTCTAAAACCTGGACTGAGATTTTCCAAAAGAGTCAGCGGTCACAACCTTGCTCATTAGCACCACTCCGATGGACTTAGGTGTTCTTAGCCTTGGCACATCTGCCTGGATTTACACACACATTCCCATCTGGACCAGAGGTATCTGCCTGCTACTTTGTGTGTTCTATTAATATTAGCTAACACTATAGAGCCCTTCTTGTGCCACACCATGGGCTAAGACCTTTCTTTTTCTGCTAACCTCAGTGAGCAATGGTTGATTTGAATGAGACCTTGAGATGTGCACAATAACAGTCAGTATTAATATTAGCTAACACTATAGAGCCCTTCTTGTGCCACACCATGGGCTAAGACCTTTCTATTTCTGCTAACCTCAGTGAGCAATGGTTGATTTGAATGAGACCTTGAGATGTGCACAATAACAGTCAGAGATCAGTTAATAATGTTCTAGTGATCAGTTTTATAGTATCTTATATTTGGGGGAAATTTGTAGATGGCCATGTATCAGAGCTAACCAGGAGAGCCATGCTTGGGGATGTGGTTAAGCATGAGGTATGTCCTTGGTGGCGCCTCTCCAGGCTGTCGCAGAAGCAAGTCCTTGGGAGCTCCTACCATAGGAAGGAGCAACCAACCCCGGACAGACTAGGAGGGCCAGAGTCTAGAGGATGAGAAGTTCTCTGTCTTCAAGTAGAAGAAAAACATCTAAAATTTGTGAAATCAATAGTGTCCCAGATAACAGCACAGTTCTTGGAATCACTCTGCCTTTAGGTTGAATCCAAACCTACCACATACTAGTTGAATCACCTCAGTAAGTTTCTTAACCTCTCTGTGCCTCAGGGTTCTCATGTATAAAATAGGGTCAGAATGGTTTGGTTTAGTAGTTGCTATTGAGACTAAGACTGTATGTCCCGCAAAGCCTAAAAGAGTTACTGTTTGGACTTTTACAGAGAAAGTTTGCCAACCCCTACTATAGAAATGGTGGTTCTTAAGTGGGGTGATGCTGCTTCCATATGAGGAAATGTGTAGGGCATTTCTGGATGACAGTATGTCTAGAGAGTGTTTCTACTAGGACCCAGGGAACAAAGATGGTAAATATAACTGAATAAACAACAATCCCATGCAATGAAGAGTTGTCTTCCCAAAATATACATAGTCTGCCAGATGAGAAACATTTGCTCTAGAATCTTAAAATAATATCAAATAGTAATGGGAATACTATTAATACTAGAAATACTATATAAACTAGAAAGAATCCCTGTCTAATTCCTGCTTTTAATTGAAATGGTTTTAGTGTTTTACTGCTTAGAATACTATTTCCTAAGAATGGAGGTTTAGGAATCAGTGTCCTGGATTTGAATTCCTTACAAGCTGTGTGGTCTTAGGAAAGCCAGCTAAAATCGTGCCTCAATTTTTCTTATCTACAAAATGGGTATAGTAATAGTGCCTAAGTATACATAAAACATAAAATAATGCCTGGTTCATAGAAAGCGCTCAATGAATGATGACTATCATTATTATTATCCTGATTATCTGGAATATCAGTTAAGGTTTCAAGTAGGAGAAAACCTGAGTGTGGTGGGTTAAACGAATGGGTTATTTTTCTTATACAAGAAGAGATACAGAAGGGGTCACTGCTGGCATGGGTTAAGTAGCTTGACAACAGAAGGGCTGATGTCTCTGTGGTTCTCGTGTCCTTTACCTCAGTGTCCCAACATGGTTGTTGCAGCTTCAATCACATCCTTGTTCTAAGGCAAGAAGAGGAGGTTAGGCCGCATCTGTCTCATTTTATCAGGGTAACAAAACTTTGCCCAGATTCTTCCCAGCAAACATTGGAGCTATACTGTCTAGATTTGAACCCTCACTACCTCTTCCTAGCTGTGTGATATTGGGCAAGATTTTTAACTTGTCGGTGCATCAGTTTTCAAATATGCAAAACAGGGGATGCTAGCAGTATGTATCTCAGTGCATTGTTATAAAGAGTAGGTGAGTATGAATTCCAAGTGCTTCATAAAATGTTACTATTGTTTTATGAGACCACTTACATCGAGTGGTTTCCTTAGAGCTCCTGTCTTCATGTTCTTTCTCCTGCTCTGTGTCCTTCACATTGTTTTATCTGACAAATTTCTTCCATATAAATATGTAGGTAAATTGAAGTTGCTAAGTATTGCAATGGTTTCACTCAGTGTGCAGTTACACATATCTGTGATTTTGCTTCTGTTCCCTCTTGTCTTTCATGAGGAAGACATTTCATGCTAGTCCACTCTGTTCAGCCTAGCTTGGCCAAGGCTGTTTTTGTTTTCCTATAATCCTTTTGCTGTATTTTTCAAGTACAGTCTATGAGGATGGCATTTGATCATATTATTGGCATTTCTTCTGAAACACCAATAAAACACTTGAATATAAAAAAGGTAATTTCACATAAGCCTCCGGATTTAATGTTATTATTAAATATTTATGTAGCACTTTATATTTACTAAGTGCTTTACAATTATTTATTATTAATTGTATCATTAAACAACATTAACCATCTGGTCAAATTAATGATTTCAAATTGTTGTACCAGTTGGTAGCTGAGGGGTAAAAAGTAGTCATATTGGATTTTATTCCTCTAGAAAAAAACTTTTTTTGTTCTACTCTCCTGTCTGCACCCCACAGTGCAGACTGGCTTCGGATAGAGGTTCAAATCAGAGAGAAGAATGATGTCTCTGTTCTCTTCTTCCTGCTGTTCTATATGTATGGGCTTTTCTCAGGATCAGCTTTAAACCATCTTCTCTTCTTCCTGAAAAGCCCCACATCTACTCCCAGGTATGCAGCTGTTGTATCCACATCTATAATTCATTCGTGTCCCAGGCTTTAATACAGTATCTTTAAACTTAATTTTTGTTCCAAGCTCTCTAAATCCAACTTCTTGATGATCATTTTCACTCCCTCTCCAATTATATTAATATTTAATACATACACATATGTATATGTGTGTATATAAAAATATACACATATACTTGCATTATCCAAACTGATCATTACCCCCATGCCCCCTCAATAATAACACAGGGTCTGAACTTCATGTAGTACTTTATGCCTCCACTTCTCACCTTGTCCACAGTCAGTCACTAGTTAAGGACAACTTATTCTGCAATCATTTTCTTACACACCCCACTGCCGTCAGTCCACAGCTGGGGTGCTCATGACTTCAGTGCCTGAACAGTGCAATATTCTTCAGATATTCACATCTCAAGTCTAACGCCACTGCTACACCACACTTGCAATGACTGCCCTGCCTAGAGAGTTTAAAGTCTTTAGTGTTCCAGCTTGGTAGTAGCTCTGTTTAGCTGCTGCTATCTCTCCTCAGGGAGAAAATTATTTTCCTCATTTCCTCCTGCTTTGGGTTTTGCATTTCTGCTTTTGCTATTACACCCACCCAAAATGCCTTTCCTTCTACCCTAAACATGTTCATTCTTCCTCAGACACACTCCACAACCCACCTCTTTCATGAAGTCCTTCCCGATTACCTAGTCCTGATGTGGTTGTCGTCCTTCTCCCTTCAGTCCTGCAGTACCTAATCTCAGCACTATTTTAGTCAATTAACCACATATTGCTTTGTTACATCTCTTCTAGTACTTTCTCGAGCTGTTATTTGATTATTACATTGTTTTTTATTTTTCAACATGTAGTATTTTTTCATCTCTACTTGCAGTTAATTGAGGAAGACTTTTCACTATAGATTTTATTTCAAACAACATATTTCTTTTTATTTTTCAAATAGGGAAGAGATAGATTTATTTTTCTGAACCTCAGGAATGTTTTTGAACATATTTATCAACTAAACACTTTTCTCCTGTAATATGGGAAATACAAAAGCAAACACATAGAAATTTACCTTTTCATCATGGATCAGTTAAGAAAAGTAAATGAAAAAAGAATAAAAACAGAAATAGAGAGTAGAATAGTGGTTACCAGATGAAGGGAAAGGGAGGGAGGAAGGGGCAAGGGAAAGGTTGGTAGATCAATACAAAGTTACAAAGTTGCAGGTAGATGGGAAGAGAAAAAGAATAAAAACAGAAATAGAGAGTAGAATAGTGGTTACCAGATGAAGGGAAAGGGAGGAAGGGGCGAGGGAAAGGTTGGTAGATCAATACAAAGTTACAAAGTTGCAGGTAGATGGGAAGAGTACGTTCTAGTGCTGTGAGGTGACAATAGCCAATAATACTGTATTGTATGTTTCAAGGTAGCCAGAAAAGAGGATCTTGAATATTATACCTGCAAAGAAATGATAGATGTTTAGGTGATAGATATGCTATCTATTCTAATTGGATCATTATATAATATATGCATGTATTGAAAACAATAAATTGAACCCCATAAACATATACAATGAAAAAATAAAGAAAAGAAAAAAGGTAAAAAGAAATTTACCTTTTCACATTCATGTCATCTTTAGTGTCATTGGATTTCAATAGACATGACAGAGTGAGGACATCTTAAATCTTGCTGCCCAAGCTATGTTGCTAAAGGAAAGAATATGCCACTTAAGCTGAGGCAACTTAATTGAGCTTCTAATTTTAATCAGAAAGTGTGGAAAGAGCACATTAACCTTCTTGATTCAGCCTCTAGAAGACACCAGTTTGGCAATACGGCTGCCCTGTGTACTGTCTCTCCATCCTATTTCTCAGTGTTTACATCTTGCTCAACTTGATACTTTTAAAGGATCTACACATTAGTTATCATTTACATAGATATCAATGATAAGAATGAAGATGCTTATGACACAGGACATCTGGAATGGAATGGTTACTTCTCTATGGAAACTTTCTCCAGGGATAACAATCTGAATCAAATTCAGAAAATATTGTGTTATGCTTTTTTTAGTGATCACAAAACAATACTATTACTGAACTCTCCATGATTCAGAGAAATTGGCCATGGATTTATCTTCTTAAAATACAAGCCAAATTATATTATTTCTTCCCCCAAACAAATAGACAAACCCATGCTGTCTTCTACTCCAGATCCTCCCACCCCCTAAAAATGTCCAAATAACTTAATGTGATGCAAATAACATTTCAAATAACAAATATATCGTGCTCTGCACACTATATTCTGCACTTTGAGTACTTTGCTGTACTCAAAATCTGTGTTGATTGGTATATGTTAGAAGTTTAGGTGTTACTATGTTATTCTTAAGTGGATTAAAGAAATAATAACAGAAAGAAGGAGCATGCACTGGGTCCTAGCAGGAAGCCACTACCACCTGGCAGAAGGTGGGAGCATGGATGAGGGCTTAGGTAGGAAATGTGGCCAGTGCCCCCCACCTGGCAGAAGGCAGGAGCATGCCAAAAATACCACTTCCATGTGGGTGGCCCACCACAGCCACTGCCACAGATACATAGCCACCATGCAGGTGAACCACCAGACACTCGAATGCACTGACACAAGGAGAGCCACAAGCAGAGACTGAAAAAAGAAAGAGGATGTCTCTCCCCTCAAAGCCCACTCCAGAGAAATAGAAGAAGGAACTTCTTTACCAGATGACCAGACATCAACATAGAGGTGCTTGAAATATGAAAATCTAAGAAAATATGACACCACCAAAAGAATACAGTAATTTTCAAATACCAGACCCTATACAGCAGGAAACTCTTGAAGTGACTGAAAAGGAATTCCAAGGAACAACCTTAAGGAGACTCAATGAGATATAACAAGACTCAGTTAGACAACATAATAAAATGAGAAAAAAAATCTAGGACATGAAGGAGGAAATTTACAAAGAGAATGTAATTTATACAGGAATGTAACTTAGGGAACTGAAAGATTCATTCAACAAAATAAAAAACACACAAAGCTAAAACAAGCAGAAGAAAGAATTTCTGATGTTGAAGACAGTCTTTACAAAAAAACCCAGGTGTACAAAAAAAAAAAAAGGATTCTGAAAAAATGAAGAAAATCTAAGAGAGCTAGCAGACAACCTTAAGTGCACAAATGTTTAAATCATCGGTGTTCCATAAGGGGAGGAGGAAGGAAAAGTCATGGAAAACCTATTCAATGAAACAATAACAGAAAACTTCCCAGGTATAGGGAATATATACTGGACCTTCAGATCCAGTAGGCTCAAAGATCAGTACAGCCATTATGGGAAACAGTATGGAGGTTACTGAAACAACTACAGATAGAACTTCTATACAATCCAGTAATCCCACTTCTAGGTATATACCCAAAGGAATGAAATCATCATGTTTAAGGGATACCTGCACTCTCATGTTTATCGCAGCTCTATTTATAATACCTAAGAGTTGGAACCAACCTAAATGTCCACTGATGAACAACTAAATGAGTAAAATGTTGTATATATACAGAATGGAATACGACTCTGCCATGAAAAGAATGAAATTCTGCCATTCACAACAACATGGATGAACTTAGAGAAAATTATGTTGAGTGAAATAAGCCAGGTACAGAAGGAGAAATACTGCATGTCTGCACTTATACATGGGAGCTGAAAAAAAGAAAAGAAAGAAAGAAGGAAGGAAGGAAGGAAGGAAGGAAGGAAGGAAGGAAGGAAGG
>NW_007729230.1:86622-96884 GCF_000696425.1 Galeopterus variegatus | reverse complement strand
GGGGTGGGGGGGTTAGGGAGAAATTGGTAAAGGACCACAAAATATGTTTACATTGTGTAATGATTTTTTAAAAAATATATACCCATATAAAAGATAAAATTGGATTTCTATCTCATGTTATACCTAAAGTGTTTCATATAGATTAGAGGAAGAAGAAGAAAAAAAAAAGAAATAATAACCTTTGACCACCATATCACAATGGGTAGTAGTTAGTATCTCAAATAATTATTATGTAATTGTTAATTGTATCTGTGATAAAAATGGCAGCTCTTAGAGCATTAAAATTAGTATCCTCATCCTTGATTTTTACATCACTGCTTTTTTCTTAATGTCTAAAATTCAGTGATCATACCAAAGACAACAACTTCCTGATAGTTTATTTATTTACTAACCTTACCTACATCCTTTTAAAAAATGAGATGGTGTTATATAGAAAACAAAATATTTGTAAACTTCATGTTATTTGGGACATGACAAGTGTTTTTGACCAACGTAAAAAGTTTTAAAATGAACTTTGGTTAGCAAATCACTTAATTTAGGTCACATACCCCACTGAAGTAAGTTTCTTGTAGGCCACCAACCATTTAAATATTTAATATCTGGTGATGTGATACCATGATTGATCCCAATAACCTTCTCCTTTCTCTAACTTTCTGTACTACTGTTTTCAGCTGTATGTAATTTTCTACCATTGTCTCATTTAGATCTCTGGTTGGTGATTGCCTTCTGCTCCCATCACTTTAGAAGTTCCCCCAAATCATACAATAAAACTGCAATAAACAGGCTCTGCCATTTCAGTCCTTATGACCAGCTTTGTTGTAAAGGGGAAGTTATTACAGATAATTCTTAGAAACTATGTAGATCAACAAAACCCTGTTAGTTCAGTAACCAATAAAACAAAATCATTCGCTTTTTCATTATGGTTAGTGCAATTAACTGAGGATAACTAAATATTTAGGTTCTCAGTTTTTAAAGGGTCAAAATATATAACACTAAATAAACAAATTTAAATCTCTCTTTTACGACCTCGATGGTACTTTCAGACTATATTAGTTCTTAGGATGTGGTGATGTAGAGATAGAAGAAATAGAAGACTGGCCCCAAATGAGCATAAACTATGGGAAACTCTGTCTCAGTTAGTGGTAATGGTGGGGTTTTAATTGTAGTGGACCCCTGTTATAAGACTGAAATTAGAGGGCGTTATAAGTTAACTATTATGTTGGGCTTTCATACATACAGCTTATGTTTTGAGAGATTTGCCTTGGTTTGTGATTCATTTGATGTGCATCACAATGAGCCACATTTTAGAGCATAGTATTTACAGTATTTAATTAGTTTTCCCATTCATCCAGCAAACATTTATTGAGAGCCTGTTGAGTTCAAAACATTGTGGTAGGTAAGAGAAGTGAGACGAGCTGGATATTATTTTGTCCTCATGGAGCTTGAGAGAGTTCATCATATGAGCTGGATGGAATAATTATTCTAAACCCATATTCAAAATCCCATAAAAATTTTGTACAATATTTTAGTTTAGGTATGACATGTCAATGGTAATGAAAGGAACTACTGCCATTTCCTTAGGCTTCATTTTAGTAACTGTTTGTGTGAAGGAAAAGTATAATTGAGGAATTTCTTCCTTGACTCATGAAGCAATCTGAGGTCGCCTTAGGGAATGATTCATGTCCTCCTTTATTCACTGGAAAGGTAGCTACACTAATGACAAAAGTCTTGATGTTTTTTGAAAAGTAAAGTCATTATTAAATTCTATGGCAAGATTGGAAACTACAGAATTTGATGTTCTTCTTGAAAGACATTTCTACAGGAAGGTGATTCTGAATAACACTTAGTCCCAAAGGACAAACTTTAAGGAGGGGACAGATATAAGGCTATCCTATGCTTGAGAATAAATTCATGAGTATTGTGATTCATGAATAGTTGTGGGAAATCTATTATGAGCCAGAATAATCAGATTGAACTTAAATGGCACTGTTTTTTAGTAGCTCCATTCCCCCCCCCCCCAATATAGAACCTCAGGATTAGGGTCAGTCTCTTCCCTGGAGACAGGTCTTTACAATACTATACAGATACATACAGATGATACATACATACATATATACATACATATGTACATACACACACACAGAACCGAGACCAGAGGTGGGAAAGTGGGGGCGGGGGGGGGGGTGGGGAGAAATTGGGAAAGGGCCACAGAATATGTTTACATTGTGTAATGATTTTTTAAAAAATATATACCCATATAAAAGATAAAATTGGATTTCTATCTCATGTTATACCTAAAGTGTTTCATATAGATTAGAGGAAGAAGAAGAAAAAAAAGAAATAATAACCTTTGACCACCAGTATCACAATGGGTAGTAGTTAGTATCTCAAATAATTATTATGTAATTGTTAATTGTATCTGTGATAAAAATGGCAGCTCTTAGAGCATTAAAATCCATTCCCCCCCCCCCAATATAGAACCTCAGGATTAGGGTCAGTCTCTTCCCTGGAGACAGGTCTTTACAATACTATACAGATACATACAGATGATACATACATATACATACATATGTACATACACACACACGCCATACAGATACATACAGATGAGACCTACTCTCTTTCTAATATGTTCTTCAGATGATGAACATCTACAAAAATGCTTTTGTCTAATGTTTAAAAAGTCAAGTTTTAAGAAATATGCATAGTTTCAGTCCATCCCCTTTAGCATACATTTAGTGAAAATGGAGAAATCAACATTATTCTTTTTATATAACGTGAAATGGTTGATTTATTGCTCAGCTTTATCCTCTCTAAAATAGAATCATTTAAAGTTTTCTTATAGATTGTAATTTTTAACATTTTAAAAGTTTTGTTTTCCTCTCAACTTTGTGTTGAATCTCTAAAGAAGTTAAATAATAGGGGTCCTACAAGGGAGTTACAAGACTTTACACTGTTTTCAGCAGGGCTTTTGGGAATGAGTGGAGGCAAAAATCTCACTTTGATAAGGGATCAGAGAGATCTTTACAAACTTATTTCTAACTCTATTTACTTATTGTCTCTAGCTAATTAAGGCATGTTAGTTTAGGGGGGAATTCCAATAGAAAAAATGGAAAACGTTAAGAAAACCCACCCACGGGGGAAAAAACGGCCAAATAAAAAATAAAAGTTAAGAATTTATTTGTACCATTTTATTTTCAAATTTAAAGATAGATGGGGATTTTTAAAAATATTATGGATGTTTCCATGAAATGCAAAGATCTTTACATTTTTATAGAATACTGTAAATGATAGTCACATCTTTGCCCTTGGAAGTTATAAAACATAGGCTTATCTTAAAATAGGCAGAGTGAGTTGTTCCAACTCCCCACAAGTTATTCTGACCTAACTGAACACTTTAATGTCCAGAAAATAAGGTTTACTTGTTTATTTTACAAAAATATGTCATCATTAATATGGTACACTATTTAGAACTCTAGTGTTACTTATACAATATAAAATATATAGAAATAAATATACTATAAATCATAAATGTATATTTAAAATATATAGAAATAAATATAGTTATGTCTACAAAAATCCATATTCAATACTATTAAATAACAACAATTGCCATAATGAATTAGCAGTTTGATTGCTTGCTTCAGCCAAGGTTTTATATGTCATTATGATAACTAGCTATTTATTCAGTTTATCCAGCTATTTCTGTAAGAATTCAAATGAATGTTCTTTTGCAAGGTGGTTGATTTCTTTAGCTACTAGTAGTACACTAAAAGGAATCTTTCCACTTTCCAAGCTCAAGAACAAGCAGCAAAACCCTTAATTTGGATTTATAGCTTTCAGGGACAATCCACAGCACAACTTAACTGTCCAAGCAATTTATTTTAATTAATATGATTTGCTCTATATATTTAAGTAGGAGAGTTATATACCAACAAATGGGACAACCAAGAATGCTAACAGTAACATTTTAAATGGTTATGGCTTTGGGAAAACTAAATGAAAGCATAGCCATCAGTACTAATGGAATCTGAACTTTTCCGTTATCAGTAAATCATTCTTATTTCCATAGAGACTCCATTTCCACCAGTGGATTTTTAAAAATTGTAAGAGTTTAGATAGAAGGCCAAGGTCAGATGATTTGGCTGGCATTTAATGCTGAGGTAGAAAAATATCCTTTACTAAGAGAAGTGTCAGGACTACTTTATACTGCCAGAATCATATTGGTGATTTTTCCACAGAGTAATGTATAATTTAATGAATCAAAAGGAAAAAAATGTCTATTTTCTGCTAAACTTTGTATATCTGGAAATTTTTGTGGACTGTGCTCTATAGACACTAGGTGTCTATTCCATATATTAAACTGTTATGTTAAAATGTACTTAATTGTGTCAAACAATACTATTCTTGTTCTAGAAATGATAAAAAAACAACAATCCCTTTTCATCAAGAAGGAAAGGATTACATATTTACACCTCCAAAATTATCAAAAATTGAGGGTGTTTTTACTAGCCTGTGTAAAGCCAATACCAATGGTTTTGGTAACACAGTTGTCACAAGGCCAGCATGCACTAACCACTTTTGGGAAATTGAATCTGAATAAAAGTACCATTTTGAAACACATGTCATCAGTTGAAGGGCCTGTTTGCAACTCTGTTATTCAAATTGATAGTAATATCCTGTTTAGAAAGCATTTGAAATATGTATTCAATTCATATTTTGTTTGAAATTGGATAAGAATTTAAAAAACTTAAAACCCATTTAGAGTCTAGGAGAAAAAGACAGCTTTGCATGGTTGATGGTGCCATCAGTCTTCATTGAGTTACTGCCTATATGTTCATATGCATAGAGATCCCAAAGTTCTTTCCTTCTATTCATTATCAAAGTATTTACTAAATGACTATTATGTTCTGGGCACTGTCAGGGTTTGGAGCATATAATAATAACAATAATAGCAGCTAATACTTACTTAGCAATTTCTATGTGCCAGGCCCTGTTCTAAGCATTTTGCATTTGATAATTCATTTGGCCCTCACAACAATCTTACAAGATGAGCTAACTATTATTATTGCTACAGACTGGGAATTACCCAGTGTCACACAACTGGTCAGTAGTAGAACCAGGATTCCAAACCAAGTAGCTGGCTCCAGAGTTAATGCTGTTACCTACTATGGCACATCTCCCACTGCAACTCCATCTCTCAGAGTCTCTGTGTTTCCTATAACAATACATGAAACATGAGCTGTTTTCATGGAGCTCAGCTTAAGAATACTTTATATCCATTCTGCATAATACCAAAAATTAATCAATGGGGAAAAAAAAAGAAGTCTCTGCACCCCATGAGCTGGCTCAGAATTGGAAGAACTGATTTGAGTATATTTCAGGCCAACTTGAGTTGAGATGCCATCACTTTCATAGCAGTGGCAGATTAGGGACCTCTTAAAATAATTGTCATCATTTCAGCTCCTTGGAGATGATGGGACCCCTTCCTCAATCCCTTTCCTCACTTCTGGGGAACTAAGAAGAATTATTGCTTCCTCTAACTTCATGCTGGCAAGGAGTTTGAGAGACAGGTCTGACTCAGTGGCATCAAGTGGGTACTGTGGCCAGAAGGCTGAGAGTCTTCTGTACACACAGACTCTGACTATTCCCAAGATAGGCCAGAAGGAAAAAGCTGGAACTATTATTACTTTATTCAAAGTTTACAAAAACTCTACAGGGTGGTAGGTATTGTGAGAAACTGAGGCTTAGAGAAATAACATTCCAATGTCACCAAACAAGCCCAGAGATTGCAAAGTGATCTTTCTACCTATCATACGAGCCCCAATGAGTTGAGAAAAGAGTACCTTTGGACGGAAGCTCTGAGTTTTACATGGAATGTTTCCTTATCACATCATTAATGGAATATGACATGCTTTCATTTCACTATGTTTTTATGGGACAGGAGGGTCAGATGATTTGGCAAACAGAAACATCCATTACATAAAGAGTGACTTAAATAAACTAGGAAATTCTTTTGAACCATTCAAAACCAATATGAATGTCAACAGACTTTGAAATATTGAAAGCAATGTAAATGCCTTTCAATTCTCTTTTTTAAAAAAATTTTATTTATTTTTTTCATTATATATGTTATTGGGTACAATTTGTTGTTTCATTATATACACACATTATATAATGATCCAATCAGAATAGTCAGCATATCCATCACCTAAACTTTTATCATTTCTTTGTGGTTATAACATTCAATATCCTCTCCTCTGGCTAACTTGAAATATACAATACAGTAATATTAGCTACTGTCACCCTAGGGCAACAGAACTTATTGTTCCTATCTAACAGCAATTTTGTAACTCTGTACCGGTCTACCAACCTTTCCCCAGGACCCCTCCCCCGCCACCCTTCCCCTGCCCCTTCCCTGCCTCTGGCAATCAATATTCTACTATTTCTCTTTTTTCTCTTAAAAAAAAAATTTTTTTTGTAATTGGCACATGATAATTGTGTATATTTACGGGAGTGCAATATAATAATTGGGTACATTCATACCATGTGCCATAAGCTTATCAGGCAGGATGCATGATATATCCATCACCTTAAACATTTGTCACTTCTTTGTGTCAGGAACATTCAACACCATCTCAATTAGCTATTCAAAAATACACAGTACTTTGTTAACTGTAGTTTCCCTATGTTACTATAGAACCCTAGATCCCATTCTTCCTATCTTTCTAGTATCTTGTATTCATTGCCCACCCTCTCCCCATGGCCTCCACCAGTCTCTGGTAACCACTATTACACCTTTCTATTTCTATGAGAACAAATTTTTTAGCTTCTGCATGTGAGTGAGAACATGTGGTATTTTTCTCTCTATGCCTGGCTTATTTCACTTCACATAATTTTCTCCCAGCTCATCCATGTTGCTGCAAATGACAGAATTTCATTCTTTTTTATGGCTGAGTAGTATTCCACTGTGTATACATACGACATTTTCTTTAGCCAATTATCTGTGGAAGGACATGTAGGTTGGTTCCAGCTCTTGGCTATTGTGTATAGAGCCATGATAAACATGGGAGTGCAGTTGTCCCTTTGACTTGTTGATTTCCATTCCTTTGGATATTTATTTATTTATTTTTTCCTTTTTTTAAATTTCATTCTTTTTTATGGCTGAGTAGTATTCCACTGTGTATACATACGACATTTTCTTTATCCAATTATCTGTGGAAGGACATGTAGGTTGGTTCCAGCTCTTGGCTATTGTGTATAGAGCCATGATAAACATGGGAGTGCAGTTGTCACTTTGACTTGTTGATTTCCATTCCTTTGGATATTTATTTATTTATTTTTTCCTTTTTTTATCTTTTTTCGTGACCAGCAACGGATAGCAACCCTCAGTGTCGTGCCCGTACCGGACCGGGACCGGCAAGGGATCGCAACCCTCGGTGTTGCACCCGCACCTCGCTCAGCCAGTGAGCGGCCGGTCTGTATATGGGATCCGAACCCTCGGCGGGAGCGCCGCCGCACTCCCAAGTGGCGCACTGTAGCAGTGCGCCACCAGGCCGGCCCTCCATTCCTTTGGATATTTACCCAGCAGTGGGATTGCTGGATTATATGGTAGTTCTATCTGTAGTTGTTTGAGAAATATCCAAACTGTTTTCTATAGCTGTACTAATTTACATTCTCACCAATAATGTATAAAGAGTTCCCCTTTCTCTGCATCCTCACCAGCATTTGTTATTTTCTGTCTTTTTGACAATAGCCAGGCTAATGTGAGTGACATAATATCTCATTGTAGTTTTGATTTGCATTCCTCTGATGATTAGTGATGTTGAGTATTTTTTCATATGGCTGTTGGCCATTTGTATGTCTCTTTTGAAAAATGTCTGTTGGGTTTCTTTGCCCATTTTTTAATTGGATTTTTTTATACCATTGAGTTGTTTGAGTTTCTGTATATTCTGGATATTAATCCTTTGTCAGATGAATAGTTTGCAAATATTTTCTCCCACTCTGCAGTTTGTCTTTTCATTCTGTTTATTGTTTCCTTTGCTGTGCAGAAGCTTTTTAGTTTGGTATAATCTCATTTGTAAATTTTTTGTTTTAGTTCCCTGTGCTTTTGAATTATTATTCATAAAGTCTTTGTCAAGACTTATGTCCTGAAGTGTTTCCCTTATTTTTCTTCTAGAAGTTTTATAGTTTTGGGTCTTACATTTAAGTCTTTAATCTATTTTGAGTTGATTTTGGAATATGGTGAGAGACAGGGTTCTAGTTTTATTCTTCTGCATATGGATCTCCAATTTTCCCAGCATCATTTATTGAAGAGACTGTCCTTTCCTCAATGTATGTTCTTGGCTCCTTTGTCAAAAATCAGTTAGTTTATGTATGTGGATTTATTTCTAAATTCTCTATTCTGTTCTATTGGTCTATGTGTCTGTTTTTGTTCCACTACCATGATGTTTTGATTACTATCTCTTTGTAGTATATTTTGAAGTCAGGGAGTACTTTGTTAACTGTAATGTCCCTGTATTAGTATAGAATACCCCTGCATTGTTCTTTTTGCTCAGGATTGCTTTGACTATTCAAGGCCTCTTGTTGCTCCATATACATTTTTAATTTTTAAAAAAAATTTCTGTGAAGTATGTCACTGTTAGTCTGAAGGGGATTGTATTGAATCTGTAGATCTCTTTGGGTAGTATAGTCGTTTTGACAATATCGATTTTTCCAATCCATGAGCAGGGGATGTCTTTCCAATTTTTCGTACCTTCTTTAATTTTTTTAATCAGAGTTTTATAGTTTTCATTGTAGAGATCTTTCACTTCCTTGGTTAAATTTATTCCTAGGTATTTTACTTTTTTATGACTCTTGTTAATGGGCTTGCTTTCTTGATTTCTTTTTCTGCTAGTTTGTTGTTTGTATATAGAAATGCTACTGATTTTTGTGTGTTGATTTTGTATCCTGCCACTTTACTGAATTGTTTATCAGGCCTAGGAGTTTTTTGGTAGAGTCTTTAGGATTCCCTATATGTAAAATTATGTCATCTGCAAACAGGGACAACTTTACTTGCTCCTTTCCAAGTTGGATGCACTTTATTTCTTTCTTTTGCTTAATTGCTCTGGATAGGACTTGAATAGAAGTGGTGAGAGTGGGCATCCTTGTCTTGGTCCAGTTCTTAGGGGAAAAGCTTTCAGTTTTTCTCCATTCAGCATGATGTTAGCTGTGGGTTTGTCATATATAGCCTTTATTGTGTTAAGATAGTTTCCTTCTATACCTAATTTGTTGAGAGTCATTATCATGAAAGGATGTTGAATTTTATCAAGTGCTTTTTTCTGCATCTATCAAGGTGAATATATTTTTTTTCCTTTCATTCTGTTGATGTGATGTATTGTGTTTATCAATTTGTGTTATGGTGAACCACCCTTGCATCTCTGGGATAAATCCCACTGGATCATGGTATATAACCTTTTTGATGTGCTGTTAGATTCAGTTTGCTAGTGTTTTATTCAGGATTTTTGTATCTGTGTTCATTAGGGATATTTGTCTGTATTTTTTTCTTTGATATTCCTTGCCTGGTTTTGGCATCAGGGTAATGCTGGCCTCATAGTATGAGTTTGGAAGAATTCCATCCACTTCAATTTTTTTGAAATAATTTAAGTAGTATTGGTTTACTTTTTCTTTGAATGTTTGGTAAAATTCAGCATCTGGTCTTGGGCTTTTCTATGGTGGGAGACTTTTTATTACTGATTTTATTTCATTATTTGTTATTGGTCTATTTTGGTTTTCTATTTCTTCTGGTTTCAGTCTTGGTAGGACATATGTGTCTGAGAAATTATCCATTTCCTTTATGTTTTCATATTTATTGGCATATAGTTGTTCATAATAGTCTTTGATGATGCATTGTATTTTGGTGCTATCTGCTGCAATGTCTCCATTTCCATTTCTGATTTTATTTATTTGGGTCTTTTCTCTTTTTTTATTGGTTAGTCTGGCTAATGGTTTGGCAATTTTGTTTATCTTTTCAAAGAACTAGCTTTTCATTCATTTTTTTTTGTATTGTATTTTTAGCTTCAATTTCATTTGTTTCTGCTCTGATTTTTATTATTTCTTTTCATCTGCCTACTTTGGGTTTAGTTTGTTCTTGCTTTTCTAGTTCCTTGAGGTTTCCTTGAGGTGCATTGTTAGGCTGTTTAGTTGAAATCTTTCTTTCTTTCTTTCTTTTTCTTTCTTTCTTTCTTTCTTTCTTCTTTCCTTCCTTCCTTCCTTCCTTCCTT
>NW_007729230.1:83965-86042 GCF_000696425.1 Galeopterus variegatus | reverse complement strand
TTTTTGATGTAGTTTGTTGCTATAAACTTCTCTCTTAATACTGCCTTGGCTCTGTCTCGTAGGCTTTGGTATGTTGTCTTTCTGTCTTCATCAGTTTCATAAAATATTTTTGATTTACTTCTTAATCTCTTCTTAGACCCATTGGTCATTCAAGAGCATGTTATTTAATTTCAAGGTATTTGTGAAGTTTTGCTAGTTCCTCTTGTTGTTGATTTCTAGTTTTATTCCTTTGTGGTCAGAAAAAATACTTGATATGAATTGGAGTTTTTTGAATTGTTTTGGCCTAACATAAGGTTAATCCTAGGGAATGTTCCATATGCTGATGAAAAGAATGTGTATTCTGTAGCTGTTGGATAAAATACTCTGTATATGTTAGGTCCATCTGGTCTATAATGCCATTTAAATCTGATGTTTCCTTGTTGATTTTCTGTCTCAATCTGTCCGGTGCTGAGAGTGGGGTGTTAAAGTCCCCAACTAATTGTGTTGGTGTCTATCTCTCCCTTTAGATCTGATAATATTTGCTTTATATATCTGGGTGCTCTAGTGTTGGGTGTGTGTATATTTATAACTGTTATATCCTCTTGGTATATTGATCCCTTTACTATACAGTGCCCTTCTTTGTCTCTTAGTACAGATTTTGATTTAAAGCTACCCCTGCTCACTTTCGTTTTCTATTTGCATGGAATATATTTTCCCATCCCTTCACTTTCAGTCTATGTGTGTATTTGTAGGTAAGATGTGTTTCTTATAGGTGGCATATGGTTGGGTCATATTTTTTTTTTATCCATTCAGCCAGTCTATGTCTTTTAATTTGAGCATTTAGTCCATTTACATTCAAAGTTATTATTGATATGTGAGGTCTTAACTTCTGTTATTTTGTTGGTTGTTTTTCAATTGTTTTGTGTATTTGCTCTATGAATATTTATCCTTATGGTTTGGTAATCTTCTATATTGATAACATTGATTCCTTTCTATTTCTAATTTTTGTATCTACTCTACCAGTAAGTTTTATATTTTCAGGTATTTTCATGATGGCTGTTATCATCCTTTCTCTTCTAGATATAGGACTCCCCTAAGCATTTCTTTTAAGGCCTGTCTGGTGGTGATGAATTCCCTTACTGTTTGCTTGTCTGAAGAAGACTTTATTTCTCCTTCATTTCTGAAAGATAGATTTGCTGGGTATAATATTTTTGGCTGGCCATTTTTATTTTCTTTCAGTACTTTGGATATATCATCCCTTTCTCTCTTGGCTTTTAGGGTTTTTGCTGAGAAGTCTGCTGTTGGTCTAATAGGGATTCCCTTATAAGTGACTTGATGCTTTTCTCTTGCTATTTTTAGAATCCCCTCTTTGTATTTATCTTTGGATAATTTGACTACAGTGTGTCTTGGAGATGACCTTTTTGGGTTGTATCTACTTAGGGACCTTTGAACTTCCTGGATTTAGATGTTTGCATCTTTCCTAAGACTAGGGACATTTTCAGCTATTATTTCTTTAAATATGTTTTCAATATCTTTTTCATTTTCTTCTCCTTCTGGAATGCCCACAATTCAAATATTTGTTAGTTTAATAGTGTCCCATCGATCTTGTAAGCTTTGTTCATTTTAAAATTCTTTTTTCTTTTTCTTTTTATCTTCCTGTGTGATTTCAATACTGCTATCTTCAAGATCAGAAATTCTTTCTTCTGTTTCATCTAGTCTCTTGTTGAGACTCTCAGATGTATTTTTTTATTTCATTCAATGAATTTTTCAATTTCAAGATTTTTGCTTGATATTTTTTAATGATATCTATCTCTTTGTTAAACTTCTCATTCAGATTGTGAATCATTTTTCTGATTTCTTTGAACTGTTTGTCTGCATTCTTTTGTATCTCAATGAGTTTCCTTAAGATAATTCATTTGAGTTTCTTTTCTGGCAAATCAGCAATTTCCAATTCTTTGGGATCAGTTACTGGAGCATTATTATTATTATTATTTTTTTTGGTGGTGTCATGTTACTTTGTTTTTGCATATTTCTTTTTTCCCTGCATTGATTGATATCTGTACATCTGGTGGAACAGTCATCTTTTTGAATTTTGTAG
>NW_007729230.1:52328-83202 GCF_000696425.1 Galeopterus variegatus | reverse complement strand
TTTTTTTTTTGGTGGTGTCATGTTACTTTGTTTTTGCATATTTCTTATTTCCCTGCATTGATTGATATCTGTACATCTGGTGGAACAGTCATCTTTTTGAATTTTGTAGAGTGGCTTGCATGAGAAAACACTTACATTTGCAAATGCATCTTAGTGTGTCAGTTGAGTAGAGTGCAATGGCTTTGTTCCAAATGGATGCAATAGTGTAGACTCCATATAGTTTCTTCAGCTGTAATCTATTTTTGCTTTGTCTTTGAGTGACTCAGTGACCTATGCTTTGGAAGATTGAGGTGGCAGTGACACAGTCTTGCCAGGGGAGGTATTGCTTGATTGGTTCATAGACTGGGAGCATGAACATGCACCCCATGAGTGAGTCATCTCAAGAGGTGGCTCATCAGGGTTGCAGCTGCTGGATTGATTCTAAGGCTGGGGTATGGGTATACAGAGTCTAAGGGTCTGTAGGACTGGTTTGCCAGTGGCAGGGTCACTGTTTTGCTTCCCTGACCAGGGGTGGGCCCACTAGAGGCACATAAGCCAAGCTGTTTCTCACTCTGATGCCTATATGTGTTATGGTTCGAAGACTTGGTGGTAGGTCTTCCAGGGGCATGACAACTGAGCAGTTTCTCTGAGTCAGGGCCATGGGTGTGCTTTGGCTTGGCTAGCTGAATGCAGGTCTGCCAGTGGCCCTACTGCTGTGCCAGTTCTTGGGTCCTGAGGCAAGATCGTGGTTCCCTCTGTAGTTCAGGAACTGGACTGCCAAGGGCAGAGCTGCTGAGCCACTTCTCAGGAAGTGCGTGAGGCCACTAGGTGAGGCTGCAGTGAGGGGGCCCAGGCAGCTACTTCTTGGATGGTAGGTAGGGCCATCAGGCAGGCAGACAGTGAAGTGACACATCCAGCTGCTTCTGGGTGGTGGGCGGGGCCACTAGGTAAGCTGGCATAGCTGCTTCTGGGACTATGGGCAAGGTTGCTAGGCAGGACCATTCAGAATGGAACTGCCTGGCCACTTCTCTGCTTCTTAGGGAGAGGCCAATGAACTTTATTTCCACCAGCCCAAGGGTGTATTCATTAGGGTAGAGACTCATGAGCTATTTCGGTTGGGAACTCAGGTGCACACAAATCAGTCAGCTGGCAGAGCTGAGGAGTATGGGGAGGAATGGGGTGTGGCCCACCTGAGATGGGTCTGTCTGTCTGATCTCTGGCTGGGGAGGTAGGGGTCCATCAGTTTAGCAGGACTAGGGCTGGCTTCTCAGACTGCAGAACTAGAGTCACAGCTGCTTTTGAGCCCAGGCTTCAAGCTGCTGGGATCGGAGTATTGTAGCCTATTGTTTGAGTGTGCTAAGATGAGGGCAGAGCTTAAGGCTACTGGCCCCAGGACAGGGCATGTTTCTATAAGGGCTCTGGTTTCAAGATGGTGCCATCCTGCATTGGTTTGGGTCTTGAGGGGTGGAGAGTGCACAGTTTGTGCTAGTGTTCTAGATCAAAGCAGTGTGTGTTTTCTAGGATGCTCCTCACACTTAGCTCTGGGCTCATCCTGCCTAGGATCTGGGGGTCTCTGTGGTGAGGATGGGGGTTGATTGGGTCCTCTGCCTACCTTTTTGCTGCAAGGGAAAATTCTTCCTGTACCAATCCCAGTGTTGGAGACACAGTAGCTGAGGCTGTGCCTCTTTCTCCTCTCTATGAAACTGTCCTGGGCTTTCATGCTCCACAGGGATCTCAGCAATCCCCTGCTGTACTCCTACACTCTTTCGCCAGTACTCCTATCAATATCTAGCTGTCTGTTAGTTGTTCTGGTCCTTTTCTGTGGGAGGAATGTGCACTGAGCACCTCTAGTCCACCATATTACCCCACCTCCAACCCCCAGTTTACTTAAAATAACTTTGATATCCCTTAGAATGTAAGTTTTCTGAGGGTGAAGACCTTATTTATCATGTCCCCCACAGTATCTTTAGTGCCTAGGACATTGTTTGGCAAGTAATAGGCACTCAATAAGTATTTTTTGAGTTAATGACCCATATTCAGAAAAATGTCAGCTGAGTTAAATTTTTTACAAAAACAAAATCCAGATTTATAAACTTTCCTGAACCTATGCATGTCTTTTATAAATTATGAAGGTCCTTAATGAGAGTTGTTTGCTGTTATTCTGATTCTCTTCTTTCTGGACCCTTTCCTAGTCCCTTGAAGTTGGGTGTGTCTATGTGATGATTTACTCTCACCAAGGGAGATGTGTGCAAGAGATGTGTTTATCCCTTTTTCTGTAGAAGACATAAAGAGAGAGTACAGATAAAGCAGAAGGACCCTTAAGACATCCAGTGTATTCAGAGGAAAAGAAATAAAAGACACATAAAATGCAACTCAGTATATTGCAACATCGAGTGCCTTGTCAGGATTCCACTCTGAAGATGATGACATAAGATTCTCAGACAATTGGTAAATGTTTTGCTATAGAGTTAAGAAAAAGAAATATATAATAAAAACAGATGGAAATAATTTATATAGAAAATGACAATTAGGTGAATAAAGGCACAACTAAAAACTGTGATCAAAGCTCAGAAAGAAAAGAAAAGAAAATGGCAATTATAGAATCGAAGTATATTAGAGTGGAAAAAAACTTGGTGTAGAGCTAGGGCTGGGTCTGGAGCTCACAGACCCCTCATGTCCGTTGTCCAGACTGGGTCACAAACCCTTCACATGCAGTTCGATAAGCTAGGAAACTGGCAAAAAGGTCCTTGGGGCCATAGGTTGGAGAGCATGGCCAGGCAGGGTGGCTGCCCAAGGCAGTAAATGCCAGCCAGCTGGTAGCGCCACACATGTGCACAAACTCCACCTACACACAACTTACTTACAAAGAATGCACTGTACCACACCCAACTGGACCCTAGGTGAGGGGGCCTGATTAAATTATTCTATTTTCCCAACACTTGGAGATCATCTTGTATATGCCTTAATTTTACAGAAACTGATGCCCATAGAGTTCTACTTATAAAAGGTCACAGGTCAATCTGGGACTTGAACTGAGGACTCTTGAGCATTAGTCTGAAATTCATTGTAACTATGCCATACTAGCTACTATAAGAGATTGAGTCCCCTAAGGATCAGGGTCAGAACTATCATTTTTGAAAAATTACTGGAAAGTAGATTATGCTGCCGGGCTTCAGAACGCAGAACTATTGACTGGCTACAGATTGACTGCAGAAAAATCTCATAAGTCTACATGTTAGTTCTATATTACTGGACAACAAATCACCCCAATACGCAGCAGCTTAAAACAATAGACATTTATAATCTCACACAGTTTTTGAGTGACTTAGTTGGTTAGTTCTGGCTCAGGATCTCCTATATGGTTGCAGTCAAAATGACCCACATTTTGTCCCCCCCAAAAGATGGGTAGAGGTTATTTGAGTTAGAAGATGTATCAATAGTCATGTAAGTGATTATTTCTAGAACTTACTTGATTTTTAAATTTTTCTTTTATTTTGAACTGACTGCTTGCATGGATCCACTGCTTATGGTCTGCTTTCCATTGCTCAAATGCAAAAATATATGGCAAGGAGTATATAAAATTTCAGAATCAGGTTAGAATCCCATATGATTCATTTTGCTGAACTTAAGTAATTTAACCTTGTATGGGCCTCAGTGTTTTTCATCTGAAGACAGGGATCCTAATGCTTAATTTGCAAGATCATTGTGAAGATTAAGTTAATTTAGGAGAAGCTTTTGACACTGTGCTTGGTACATAAGAGATACTCCATAAATGGTAGTTAGTATTATTATTACTCCTCAAAATACCTTGCTTTCCATATATGAAGCTATTATTTTTAGTAATAAAATTAAATTCTGAAATAATTTACAGAAAAAGCCTATTTTAATTTAAAAAAGTAGATTAAATAAATATGTGAAAAAATTAGCAACACCAAATACCATGGGAAACTAGGNCAATAGACATTTATAATCTCACACAGTTTTTGAGTGACTTAGTTGGTTAGTTCTGGCTCAGGATCTCCTATATGGTTGCAGTCAAAATGACCCACATTTTGTCCCCCCCAAAAGATGGGTAGAGGTTATTTGAGTTAGAAGATGTATCAATAGTCATGTAAGTGATTATTTCTAGAACTTACTTGATTTTTAAATTTTTCTTTTATTTTGAACTGACTGCTTGCATGGATCCACTGCTTATGGTCTGCTTTCCATTGCTCAAATGCAAAAATATATGGCAAGGAGTGTATAAAATTTCAGAATCAGGTTAGAATCCCATATGATTCATTTTGCTGAACTTAAGTAATTTAACCTTGTATGGGCCTCAGTGTTTTTCATCTGAAGACAGGGATCCTAATGCTTAATTTGCAAGATCATTGTGAAGATTAAGTTAATTTAGGAGAAGCTTTTGACACTGTGCTTGGTACATAAGAGATACTCCATAAATGGTAGTTAGTATTATTATTACTCCTCAAAATACCTTGCTTTCCATATATGAAGCTATTATTTTTAGTAATAAAATTAAATTCTGAAATAATTTACAGAAAAAGCCTATTTTAATTTATCCTAATGCTTAATTTGCAAGATCATTGTGAAGATTAAGTTAATTTAGGAGAAGCTTTTGACGCTGTGCTTGGTACATAAGAGATACTCCATAAATGGTAGTTAGTATTATTATTGCTCCTCAAAATACCTTGCTTTCTATATATGAAGCTATTATTTTTAGTAATAAAATTAAATTCTGAAATAATTTACAGAAAAAGCCTATTTTAATTTAAAAAAGTAGATTAAATAAATATGTGAAAAAATTAGCAACACCAAATACCATGGGAAACTAGGGAAGGATAAAAAATGCCTAGCCAGCTTCTCAGGGTCTTTGCTTAATCCTTATCTTAGTGTTCCAGTTACTATTACTGCACACACAAAAAAGCCACTGGGAAGGTCACAGTGTGGACCATTTGTCTCTACTCCATGATATCTGGAGCCTCAGTCAGGAAGACTCAAAGATTGGGAGACACTCATCTGGGGCATCTTTATCCACCTATCTAGTTGGTGGTTTTGGCTCTCTGAGGGATCTTCAGCAAATATGGTCATCAGGAGCATCTATACTTGGTCTCTCCATATGGCCTGAGCTTCTGCACAGCATGGTAGCCCCCAGTTACTAGGACTTCTTTAGTAACAGCTCATGGTTCCAACAGCATATCTAAGTTCAGAAGCCACATTTCTTTTTATGGCCTAGTCTTGAAATTCAAGTAGCATGACTTCTGCAGTATTCTACTGGTAACAAAGGAGTCACAAGCTTGCAGATTCAAGGGGAGGAAGATAAGGCTCCACTTCTTGATGGAAGAGTGGCAAGGTTCTAGAATAGCATCTGGACAGATGCCACTATTGCAGTCGTCTTTGGAAAATATAATCTACTACACTTTGAGAAGGGAAGGAGAGATGCTAGATGGGTAAGGCAAGCCTCAGAGTAGGGAGAGCAGCACAGAGGCTTCCTGGACATGCTTACACACATCCCTCTATGACCCATCACAGTCTGATGGTTTTCATTCTGGATTCTGAACTCTCCAGTTGTATTCATCTTATGGGCCTTCAACAAACTTTGTTGCCCTCTTCTATAGCTGCATGAGATGTGGAATTATATACCATGTGTCCAGACTTGGTCCCTCTCTCCAAGATTCTTGGCTTGATCTCTTTCTTGCTGTTTCAACTTAGGATATTTAACATGAAATCACCACTGCAATGTGGTGCTCCTGTAGATGAATTTTGTTTTAATAATTTATCATTGTCACTTTTGAAAGTAGCTCTCTATACATAAAATATAAAAATAAAAAAACAAGGCAAAACAAGGCTAACATTTTGACTAATGGAAGTCCATGCTTTGGCAAAATTCATAAAAGTAACACAAAGTCCAAGATAAATTGATACTCTAAGCACGTTTTGCTTGTATTCCTTCCTTATTTCTAATTTAATAAATATTTCCCAGAATGGAGTTTGCAAATCAAAGTAAACATATATATTTAACATGCTTACTTATTCCCTTTGGGTTCTGTATCAATTGTGTACATTTCATAAATATAATCATAAGACATATTTGCTAAGGAATTACATTTGTTGATGTGGCAGCCTCATGGCTTAAAGTATAAAAAATTCATACCTTGTCAATTATGAATTGCGTTTCTTCCATTTGTATAGAATATGGAACTGTTTGAGTACTAGCTAAAAATGTACTGATACTATTTCTGAAGTGAGTATTATTTAAAAAACAAACAAACAAACAAAAACAACCTCATCCCGACTTAAGAGGTCAAATAACATCTGAAAACTAAAATCGTTTAATAAAAAAACAAAACAAAACAAAAAACTCTGTCCTTTGCTCATTTATTCAGCTTTCTTCTTACTACATCCAATTACCAACTCCATCAGTCCATTCCCTTTATCTTTTAGTTAGATGAGTGACATAATAGGAAGACAGCATGAATACCCTTTAATACTTACAGATTTTTTTTTCAGACTTAAACATCTTCCTTTCTAAGCAAAATATATGCACTAACTGACTCCCATAGCGATCACCCTGGATGTCCTCTTTCTATTTCATTACCATATTGTGGATGAAAACAGCAGTGTTATGGTATTTATCTTGATAGATAGTAAAAAAAAGAAAAAGAGAAAAAAGTCTTGCCCCCAAAAGCTGTGCCATGTTTCTAGCCCTTATTTATGAGGCATCTTCCAGCAGCACTCTCATTGCAGAGTTGCATGCTCTAAATGGTGGCCTGACTCAAATCATTGGTATTTTCCCAGAATAAAATGCTACATATGCTGTCAATAGAAATTGGCCCTCTGCTATATCTTCCCAATTATCTCACCCATTATCTCTCATACCCTAAAATCCTGCAATTCTCCAGAGGATAGATTATTTCTCCAAACATCCTTCTCCCGTTGCTTCCAGATAACTCTTTGTGACCCTGTTTCCCTTTCAACTGCTTAAAGTCATTTTAACATCTGTCATCACATCTTAAGGTGTGGTTATGTCTAATAATGTTTTATTTTTGCTGTGAGTGCACCATAGTATTCACATAAACAGAAAATTCTGACTGACAGGTCCAGAGCTTTTTGGCATCGGAGAAAGTCAACTACAATGTTATTTCTTTCTATGGCTCCCAAGAGAATAACCCAACACAACTACTTAATATTTTGAAGGAAGCCTTTACTACTTTAGAGAGCCTTATTCCCCAGCTTCATAGCCCCACAGCATTGCCCTTTATTCTTCTCTTCTGAGTTTCTCTCCCTAATTTAAATTCTAACTTCAAATGCATTAGTTGACTAAAATTAAAGTTAACTTCCAAAAGGAGTTCATTAATTGACTAAGCTAAATAACTTCCTTTTATATTTAACTATACAAATTTAAGGTTGAATAACTGTCATGTTTTTAGGGAAATATCTAGAAAGCATTAAAAAACAAGCAATCGACATTGAGATATTTAGTAAACAAATCATTTCAGTTTTTTCTATCTTGCCCCCATCCTATTCCTCATAATCTATATACATGGCCAGAAGGCAGGAAGTCTAATTCAATTATAGGCAGTTGACATTCAAAGCTTATCCTCACCGATGCCTACATTTTTGTGATGAGTTCCTGCTACTGTATTACAATTCCAAGTTCAATATCAAATTTATTAAATTTTCCTTATTGTTAAAACCCTTCAGTGGTTTTAACAGGAATGTGCAATACAACTGATAACATCTATTCATGTTTAATACACCTAATTTCATTGTATATTCAGTCATTAAAAGCAAGGTCTTTGCCAGCCTTTTCATTTATAAGCAATGGGATATACTCAAGAGAGTCTCACCTAACAATTCAGAATTATCATTAAAAAATGTAAAAAGGCTGTCACAGTCCAATTCTTCTTTAACATTAGCTAGAAGATGAACTATGCCCAAAGAATACTTGGGGAATATAGCATGTTAATGACCCAATGGAATAAACACTGGACCATCAAAAAGTACTGAGTTTGAAAAATTGCTTTTTCCTAACCTAACTCTGCTTTATACAACATAAACAGATTCATTACTGCTGAGATATGCTGCATCTCTAATTTCATTTTCACAAAACTTCAATACACCTCTGCAGAATCCAGATTAGTTCTCTCAGTAAGTAACTATGACATTACCAATATTAGTGTTCATAGGAAGTCCCTATTTAAAAGCTCTATAGGGAAATTACTACACAATGTCCCCACCCCCAGCAAACACATAAAATCACAAATACACACACACCCATAGATTGGAAAATGATAAGAATAATCAAGAAAATGCTTTATCTTTAGCTGCAGTTTAGATATTCATCCAACTTTAACCAATATTATGACATAATTTCATTATTTTTAAAATCCAGGAAAATATTACTAATCAACTATGATGCAAAAAATGTTAACCTAATTGTGAATCAAAAGTAAGCTATCAAGCAATGGAATACTGTAAATCATCCATTAACCTTAAATTCTATATTACATGGAAGCACAAAGATTCCAGATAAGAGACTCAGATTGCATACTGCCAAATAGTTCACTTTAACCTGCTCCTAAATTCCTTTTGTTTCTTTCTGGGTTTTTCTTTTTTAATAACTAGAATTTGTAGTCCATTCCTATTCATTTGCTACTAACCTACCATTGCCTGTGGGATCTGAAAATTGAAATGATGGAAGTATAGCCAACCTTTTCACAGAGAAGAGTCATTTCTAAAACCTCTTAAATTCCTCTAAGCTTTGAAATTCCTGGTGTTGTGTCATAGAATCTATTAACACTAAAGTGGAAAAGTGAAGAAAGATTATAATGCAGGACTGTGGGTATCTGCACCACAAGCCATGAGCCATGATGCTGCCTGTGGTTGAATCAGTGTGTACATGTATTACAATTTGCTAGGCAATGGTAATTAACTCGTTCAGAGTCTTTTCAAAAACTACTAAGCTACTTAGTGAATAAGGCTTATAATCTATGCAAAACTTAATAAAACAGGTATCAGAATAAAATATTGTTATGTAGGCAAATATTTTTTTGAGTGCCTACCATGAGTCAGGCAATATATTAGGCATGGGGGATAAAACAGTGAATACAATTATTCCTTCTTTTCTTATGAAATATAACAGTGGCAAAGACAAATTTTGTACAAGTAATCAAATGAATGAATTAATAAATGGTAGTATTGGAAAAATCAAGGCAGGTCTTCTATATTTCAGTAAGTTTTATAGTTTTCTGTAAATGGATCCAACATATTTTGGTTAGGGTTATTCATAGAAATTTTATGGTGTGTATGTTGCTATTATTCACATAAATTTTTCCTAATTATCTCTTCTGTTTCTTATTGGGATACTGATATTTTTCAATGCTGTTCTTGTATTTCATAGCCTTACTCATTTCTGTTTAAGAGAATTTTACTTGGCATTTTTTGGGGTTTTCTAAGGAACATCGTCTGCATTTACTAACCTTTTTTCTCTTTTCCTTTCCACCAGTTAGTCCATTATTTCTGATTTGTGTCTTATTGCACTAGCCAGAAATTCTAGAATAATGTTAAATAAGAAGAAAATTGGGAATTCTGTCTCCCCTTGATTTTAATGAGAGTTCTGGATTTACTATTAATATTATATGATGTGATCTGTCTTCTTAGATATTCTTTTTTTTATGAGAAGAAAGTATCTTTCTTTCATTTCCTCCCCTAAGATTTTGCTATAAATGAATTTTTTTCAAGTTCTTAATTTTGATTTCTCTCTTAGACCTCTTAAATTCCTCTAAGCTTTGAAATTCCTGGTGTTGTGTCATAGAATCTATTAACACTAAAGTGGAAAAGTGAAGAAAGATTATAATGCAGGACTGTGGGTATCTGCACCACAAGCCATGAGCCATGATGCTGCCTGTGGTTGAATCAGTGTGTACATGTATTACAATTTGCTAGGCAATGGTAATTAACTCGTTCAGAGTCTTTTCAAAAACTACTAAGCTACTTAGTGAATAAGGCTTATAATCTATGCAAAACTTAATAAAACAGATATCAGAATAAAATATTGTTATGTAGGCAAATATTTTTTTGAGTGCCTACCATGAGTCAGGCAATATATTAGGCATGGGGGATAAAACAGTGAATACAATTATTCCTTCTTTTCTTATGAAATATAACAGTGGCAAAGACAAATTTTGTACAAGTAATCAAATGAATGAATTAATAAATGGTAGTATTGGAAAAATCAAGGCAGGTCTTCTATATTTCAGTAAGTTTTATAGTTTTCTGTAAATGGATCCAACATATTTTGGTTAGGGTTATTCATAGAAATTTTATGGTGTGTATGTTGCTATTATTCACATAAATTTTTCCTAATTATCTCTTCTGTTTCTTATTGGGATACTGATATTTTTCAATGCTGTTCTTGTATTTCATAGCCTTACTCATTTCTGTTTAAGAGAATTTTACTTGGCATTTTTTGGGGTTTTCTAAGGAACATCGTCTGCATTTACTAACCTTTTTTCTCTTTTCCTTTCCACCAGTTAGTCCATTATTTCTGATTTGTGTCTTATTGCACTAGCCAGAAATTCTAGAATAATGTTAAATAAGAAGAAAATTGGGAATTCTGTCTCCCCTTGATTTTAATGAGAGTTCTGGATTTACTATTAATATTATATGATGTGATCTGTCTTCTTAGATATTCTTTTTTTTATGAGAAGAAAGTATCTTTCTTTCATTTCCTCCCCTAAGATTTTGCTATAAATGAATTTTTTTCAAGTTCTTAATTTTGATTTCTCTCTTAGTTAGAGTTTTACTTTTAAGTAATTTATTTTCAAGAAGGACATTTTGTGCTATAATTTTTGAATTCTTAAATAACTGAGAATGTTGCCACCATCACACATAAATAACATCTAGGAGGGCATATAATTCTTAGGTTATAAATTTTCTCCTTAAAATGCTATAGACAGATGGGAATACAAAATGGTACAGCTACTTTGGGATGTGTTTTGGAAGTTTATTATAAAATTAAACATATACCTACCACCTAACCCCGTTATCCCACTCCTAGCTATCTACCTAAGAGAAATGGAAATTTATATTCATACAAAAACCTGTATATGAATGCTTACAGGAGCTTTACTCACAATAATCAAATATTATAAACAGCCCAGATATCCTTAAACCATTTCATACAATGGAATAACACTCAGCCCTGGAAAGGAAGAAACTATTGATACACACAATAACATGAGTAAATTTTAAGTGCATTTTCCTAAGTGAAAGAAGACAGAATCAAATGGCTACATGCTGTGTGATTCTATTTTACATGACACTCTTAAAAAAGCAAAAGTACATCATTGGTTGCCAGGAATTGGACGTGGGAGGAGAGATTGTCCATAATGGAATAACTCATCTTTTTGGAGGGTGATGAAATTGTTCTGCAGGGAACCGTAGTGGTGGACACATGACTATGCATTTGTCAAAACACATAGTACTAAGATTGTCCATAATGGAATAACTCATCTTTTTGGAGGGTGATGAAATTGTTCTGCAGGGAACTGTAGTGGTGGACACATGACTATGCTTTTGTCAAAACACATAGTACTGTTTACACAGAGTCAGTTTTATTGTATGAAAACAACAAAAAAATCAACCAGGATGTGGGGGAAAATGATGACATGCAGACTGTGACAAGAGAATCTGACTATATCACAAATGAAATGAATAACTACACTGAAGGAGGTTGGGGAGAAAGGAGCTGAGAAATGAGACTCTGGAAAGAAGTGCTTTTGACTGGATACCTTAAGGCCGAAAACCAACAGGGCTGCTCACAAACGTTGTTTGGTTTTGATGTGTGTGTATGTATTAGTTAGTAACCACACATGTATTTCCTTCCTTTACCCACTGAAAGGGGCTAGAAGCTACACCAGTAGCTATGAACACAGCCAGCACCTAGAGATCTTGGTTTCCAAATTCCTTTCTGTAACAATAATAATAATTACAACAATAACAATAATAATAATAATACAGGACACTGATTATAATAATAATACAGGAAACAGCTGATTATAGGGGTTGTGGCAGGGAAAATACAATATGAAAATGGAACATCTGAAAGGAAGTGAAGGAAAAAAAAAAGGTGGGAGCATATCAAAAGGGCACAGGAGCGACCCTGGAAAAGTTACCAATAGTATTGTCAATAACTGAGGTTAATTTCTTAGTTTTGATAAATGTTCTTTGGTTATCTAAGATGTTAACATAATACTAGAGGGTGGAAAGGGGAGTGGGAAGCAGGGATAGGGAGAAGTTGGTTAATAGACACAAAATTACAGCTAGATAGGAAAACTAAGTTCCAGTGGTGTACGATACTGCTAGGCTTCTATAATTAACAGTAATTTATTGTATGCGCCCAGATAGCTAGAAGAGCAGAGCTCAAATATTCTCATCACAAAGAAACAATAAATTTTTGCAATGATAAACTTGCTAACTACCTTGATTTGATCATTATACATTGTGTATATATATTTTAAAATATAATTCTGTACTCCATAAATTTGTACAATGTTTCAATTAAAAAACTAAGTCGATAAAAAAAGATGTTAACACAAGGAGACTCTGGGTAAAGGGTATATGGGGATCTGTGTACTATTTTTGTTAAACAATGCTTTAAGTGTAGTACCATCATCCTAATGCCAGCCTGATTTTTTTCCCTTTTTTAGGTAACGTGCTTTTTAAAAATATTTTTTACCCGCTTGGGTACTTTAAATCTATTTTCTTCTTTCTTGAAATTAAATAGGTCTTATATGTTGTTAATTTGAGTTTCTTCAGTGTCAAGGATATTCTATCATTTTTGTCTGATTCCAATTTTAAGCATATTTGTGTTACTTTTTTTCAGAGTAATTTTACTTTTCTTTAAGCTGCAGCATTATTTGGGTTCTTTGGGTTATTCATTTGGGTTACTTATTCTTTGGGTTATTAAAAGTAGGAAAGTGCTATCTAGATCTTTTCTACCATCTTGTGGTTCATGGAAAACCATTGAAAACAGACTTACTGGTATGTTGTTTTCAGAGTTGTGAGTTTTTGTTAATTTTAGTATTTTTATAGTTATCGGGTGGTTGAAACAGGTTTTACTAAGGACTGCTGGGTTGAGGTCGTTTTAAATCAGAAGCTATCTATCCAAAATACCTATATTTTCGAATTACTAATTTTGGCAATATCTCCCAAAATATTGTCATTGAGGAAGAACTTTTGTGTTGTGAGCATTACATCTAGAACTCCTATATTCAGAATCAGAAAAGAGAATGTGAAGTGATAGTTTATGTTTCACAGGATAATTAAAGCAAGAGATTTGGTATTCTCCACAACAAGAATTATGAAGTTAGATAGTTGCCTAGAAGCCAGTGAAGCTGATTGCAAAATGAATATTTAAAAGCTCCTCTGATTTAATGTGCTCTTGTTTCCCTTCCCTTTATTCTTTACAAAGACAAAGAGTCCTCTGTAAATATTGCTTTAAGGATTATCAGGCTTCAATTTTCAAATTCATCTAAAGGCCATAATTTAAACCATAATATTGGCTTTACAAATGTAAACAATGATTGAACCACTTTCCTTTAGCTAATAGGAATGCCAATGAAATTAGAGTCAATTAAATAATTGCTTTATTAACCTAATGTATTACTGCTGTAAGACATGCCATGGCACACCCAGCAAGGAGCATAGCTAGGAGAGAGTAGAACTACACCAAGGTGAGGAGAATAGAGATCAGCAATTTATAAAAACTTGATCCACAGAAAGGAGTAAAATATTTATTAAAATTTTGATGCATTGATTTCATACTTTATAGTTTGACCATAGCTGAAGGCAGAAAAACCCTAAGAAATTTTAAAGATTTTTATTTGATTCAAAGGATACTTAGTGGGGACAAATTATGTCTCCAGGTTAGATTTATCTTGGCTTTTCTCATCCCTCTGCCTTCTGGACACCAGCTGCAGGGAACTGCCTTTGTCTGTACAGTCTGAACTCCAGTTGCAACTCTGTAGTGACTTCATTAGTGACTGACCACTGCTGACGGAATATTAGAACTCCTTATCAACGTATACAAACCACTTTATAATTTGATTCCTGCTCACATATCCAGCCTCATCTTCCACCATGCTTCTTCCATCTCACCCTTCAGCAAGACATCCAGCTCTCCCTACAGGCTCTGCGGGCTCACATTCCTTCTCCGGCTATTTATGCCAAGGAGAAGCTGATTATTTCCATGAATTATTCATCTTTCAAGACATAACTTAAATGTCTCTTCTGCCAAGTTTTCTCTATCCACTCTCTGTCTCCAGTCTCCTCTCCTGAATCCCCCAGGAAGGTTATCCTGTTTTTTTCCATTATGATAATACAGAGGTATGTGATTATTTACTTCTAATATTACATACTTTGAGAGATTATTCACAATTATTTTTTTAACTTCTACCATGTTGTCTTCTCCATTTTTTAGGGCAGGACTGAGTCTATTATCTCAGTACATTCAGAACTTAGTGAAATACCTGGTGATACTATTCAGTAAATATTTGGGGAATGAATAAATAAATAGGCAGGTGACAGAGTGGTATCCTAGGAAGATGGAGAACAGGTTCTGCATCTTCTCCATGTTCAACAAAAATCTCCTATTCTTTATATATGCAAATATTTAAGAAATTTATGTACAGATTTTATGCCATTATTATATTAAAGAGTAAAATTATTTTATAAAATGCTACCACACACAGTCTTGAAAAAGTATTAGAATTTAAATGCACAGGCCAGAGCAAACTGAATCTTTGGTATCTACTTAAACTCATCATTCCATCTTAAGTTTATACTTCCTGTGCTTTGTCAATTGAAAATCCACAAATCAAGATGAAGTCATTTCCCCAAATGAAATACTGGCAGATGAGTGTATCAATTATTTATTGTGTCACAAGCCACCCCCAAACTTAGACAATTCAGACAACACAGTTTATTATTTCCCACAATTCTCTGGGAAGTTTTGCATGTCTTCCCTAGATTCACTCACGCAGCAGCTGTCAGTGGGCAGCTCATCTGGTCTGGCTGGGGCTGGGCTCTCTACCTGTATGGTATGGCCTTTCCTACTCATCTTCTTGACAGCATGGTGGCTTCAGGGTTCCAAAAGGGCAACCTGATGCACAAGAATTTATCAAGTTTCTACTCTCATCATGTTTGTTGATGTCCATTGACCAAAGCAAGTCACATGGCAAAACCTAGAGTCAGTGCGGGGATCCCAGGACTTATGATTTATTGGGAGCTCATTACTATAAAAATCTACTGCACTGGGCATCTTTATGGCACACTTAAAATTATACCTCATATTTTTATAAGGCTGAGGACATAATATAATTAACTACACAGAGCCTTGAGGATTCTGAAGATTATTTATGGGTAAATATCAAAAGAATATTGTTTGGTTGAGAAATATATGCATAGATTTAAGTGCCTCTTTGGATTTACAAGAAATCTACATATTAAACTTTTCTTTTCTATTGATCCCACTAGTCTTTAGATGCCCACCATAGGTTTTACCAGTGGCTACTGCATCACATGCCAAAGCCCTTCCTTAATTTAAGTTTTTCTCAAATTCCAAGTCCCTGGATGGATCACCTCTGTGCTCTGTTCTTGTTTCAGCAATTAATATTAAGCAAGCTCTTTATTCACCACCGTAGGCTTGCCAACTCATAGTGTATGACCTCTAGTATAAAGATAGGTCAGAGTCTATAAAAATTCTGAGCACCAGTTTATTACAATTCTTAAAAAGTTGTGATTCAAAACCATTTGTCCAAGGTATTGGCATATAAAAAAGGGCATAGGATTTAAAATTAGAAAACATGAGTTTCTGTCCTATCATTCATCAGCAAGTCACTTGATCTCTTTGCATCTTAGTTTTCTAATCTAGGAAATGGAAATAATAATAGTAGCTACCTTATAACATTATTTAGAGGATTAAATAATATAATCAAACAAAGGACTACACGGTATTGCACAAATATATAACACAATCCCTTACCTGAAACCATGGAGGTCATTTTCAGAATTCAGACATTAGATTTTAAAAAGGTAATACAATGCATATTCTGTTTATTAAGTAACCTTCCTGATGGAGTCTCAGGCAGTACTCTATAACCAAGTGCATTAATATGTCTGCAGTAAAAAATATAAATATTCATTTTAAGTGGGATAAATTCAGACTATAAACTTATAAAAAGATCTTCAGTTTGAGAATTTTGTGTATTTCAGAATTGCAGTTAAGGAATTGTATTTTATTTGCATATACATTTAGTTCATTTAAAAATTTTTTAAAACTCCATGTAAACATTAATGGTTAGGGGCCAAGCCCGCGGCGCATTCGGGAGAGCGCAGCGCTGGGAGCTCGGCAGCGCTCCCGCCGTGGGTTCGGATCCAATATAGGGATGGCCGGTGCGATGCGCTCACTGGCTGAGTGCAGTGTGGCCAGTCACAAAAAAGGACAAAAAAAAAAAAAACATTAATGGTTAGGATTGGTTATAGATTTATATAATTTAGTATAGATGATTCATACTTTTCTTTTTATGGGTTTATTTCTTCACTGGTGCACCAATGCCAATATTTACTGACCTTCATAAAGCAGTAAGTAATATTTCCATTTGGAAGAATAAAGAGGTAAGAAGAGATTTTCAGGACAATGAATGGCAGTGATGTTGACACAAGCAAGGGAAAAGTGACAACAAATAAGTCAATCTGTAGGTATTTAATTAGGTTATTTATGGTATAAGAAGTAAATGAGAAAATATGTGTAAAAAGTAGACTATAAAGTTAGAAATATTTTATACTATGTGTCCTGCATTGCATTTAACACTATGGGTAAACAGACCCAATATGAGATTTGGTCTCTGCCTTCAGGGAGCGCATAATCCAGCTGAGAGTTAGAAATATTGTGGTAAAAATGAAGGAACTACTGAGAGCAAAGCATTCTCCATTCATTAGAAATTAAGAAAGGGCAGAGGTTGTTATGGACAGAAGCTGCCAGCAAAGGTTTTGTGAAGGAAGTGTGACTTGAACGATGCTTTCAGTTTGGGTGAAGAAATAATGACTGAGCATCAATCCAGGCAAAGACATGAGGGTAGGAACATGTGTTCCAGAGGCAGGAAGAGCCAGTATGTATAGAGCAACAAATGAATCTGAGTCATATGATAGATCCACTTGTGGAAGGACTAAAAAGTCTGGTGGGAATAGTTTGGACTTGATGGGTCATATAATAGGAAATTGCTGCAAGTTACTGAGCTGAGGAATGAAATCTTGAAATTGGTAGTACATGAAGAAGCCTACTTTGACAGTGAACTGTAAGGGTGGGTCAGAATTGGGAAACAAGGAGGCTGTTGAAATAATATATGCACACATGTGATAAGGACTAAGAAGGGGTGGGGGGTGGATAGGGAGTTGTTGAATTGGAAGAAGACAAGGTAAATCTGAAAAATTGAATTACAGAGTGTGAGGACAAGTAGCAAAGAAAACTGGTATTTTTAGCCAGTTCAGATTCAGATTGCCAAAACAGTTGTGAAATTAGGGATGGGAGAAAAAGGAGTCTACTTGAGGGAAGGAGGAAAAAAAGATGAAAAAGAAAGAAATCTGACAAGAGGAAGTGACTTTTTTTTTTAAAGCAAATTCCAAGGCCTAAGCTCTATCATATTTCTACTGATAACTTTGTCAGTAATGATTAAAATTCAGAAGTGAGAGTGAATCCAATGTCACCACAACATTCTGAATCATCAAAGAAAACAAATAGAGCAAGTCTTTCCCATTTGTATGCCTTTTATTTCCTTTGCTTGTCTTATTGCATTGGCTAGGACATCTAGTACAATGATAAATAAAAGTGGTGAGAGAAGATGAATATACTTGACTTATTCCTGATCTTTGAGTATGATGTTGGCTGTGGGTTTTCATAGGTACACTTAATCAAATTAAGTATGTTCCATTTTATTCCTAGCTTGCTGAGAGTTTTTATCATGGAATAATTTTGTCAAATGTTTTTCTACATCTATTGCAATGCCTGTATGTTTTTTCTCCTGTACTGTTTTGATATGGTGAAATGCATTGATTGATTTTCAGGTACATGTAAATATTTTGACCTAGACTGGAAAGGAAAGGATAGAACTTAATAATGGTATCATTAAAAATGGAAGATAAAAAACACGTGTCCTAATATTACTTCATGCATCCTTAAAGAAAAAAAATCAGCAAAAGAACACCAAATGCTAGTTACCTGATTCAGCATGGGTAGGAATGAGACCTATTCAAAGGGGAGAAAGTTTCTAATGTTTTCCTTTCTTCTCTAACTTTTAAATTTTTTATGTTCATGAAAAGTACTCATATCAAGTTATTTTGACAGTACATTAAAAAGTTGATGAATCAAAAACAAGTTTAATTTTTAATTCAGTATTAAAAAATTTCAAATCATTTGCCTGAAATCACATATTTTTCTAAAGAAAAAAAGCTTGTCTTCAGGTAACTTGTTTGTACCTGGTTATGTAGAAAAATTGAATTCTCAGCTAAAAGTTTTAGTAGTGATTCAGTCTCCTTTAAAATAAAGCAAAAATATTTCTGTGATGAAATTTAACTGTAGTATTGGTCTACTGCCTGATGCTTTTGATTCCATGAAAGTTTAATTTCATTCTAGAGAGCAAACATTTGGGTGATTAGGGGCAGAACTAAGCACCCATCCCCACAAAAACTGAACACAAAATGAAACAATTCATCATGTAAAAAATAGCTTCCACAAAAACAGAGTTTCCTGAAAGGTAAATTATAAAAGTATGCATTTACCCAATCATTTAAAATAACATAATTATACGGGTTGCCCATCAAAAGACTTTTAAGACTCATTAAAATCATAAAACAATTCTAATTAAATCCATATTTAAATTAAGTTTCTATAACTATCCTACATGGTACTTTAAATCAAACAAAAAAAGTTGTATAAAAGATCCAATTAATTGTAAGTTTTTGTAAGAATTAAAGCCTAATTACTCTATGATTAAGTTTCCCCAAAATGTAATCATCAATGGCTCTATTCAGAAGAATTAGCCTTCTGTACCCCAGATGCCAGTGGAGCGCTGCAGCCTGTCTTTGACACCAGCAAACCTATTCATCTGAAATCAGCATGACTGTGGAAACTTTCCCTCCTCCCCCACTGGGGATCCAAGTGGTAAGTCCAAACAAAGCCGCATATTTTATACAGATAAACATCTCCCTATCTGCAGACTTCCTATCTGATTAAATAAATTCATGTTCATCAGCAAATTAAAGTGTCCATCGTCAGAGCACGTTTTGGAAACAATGGTAATTTCAAACATTCCCAATTTGATGGGAAAAGATGCACAAGAAAAGAATAAGATTTGCAGCTTACAGAGAAAGAGAACTAGGCCTTCGAAGGGGACAGCACTAAAGCATTTCCTTCTAACTCCATGCAACTCTTCTTTCTTACTTAGCTACTTGAAGTGTTTTTCATTTTTATTAGCCCAACTTCCCACGGGAAAGAAAATAAAAAAGCTCTGTGACATCGTTGCCTCTTGTGTGTTCTCTGAAACTAATTAACCCTATGGAGTTATAAGGGCAGCATCACTTTTTCTATGACATCACACAAGGTGAAGGTCACTTCTATAATATTCTTGGCTTCATTCATGTGGTGCATATCCCACAAAACATAATTTATTGTAATTTCCCTAGTGCCCTGATAGCCAAGTGATTAGTTATTATGGTACATAAAAAGTTCAGGCATATCACATATTAATTATAGCCTCTATTTTTGATCATCTAATTTTCTTTTATGGTAAAAAGAAATTTACTATTTATGTTTTATAGATTGTTATTTTGAGGAAATGACTAAAGTTATCTTTTCATATGGATATTTACTGATTGCAAGGCATCTAGAAGCTGAAGCATCCAAGTGATTGGGATGTAAGAGCAGTTAGTTTATCCAATTAACAAGAACTTTTTCTGAACTACCCTTGTCTGTGCTACTGGCAAAATGTTTGTCTGGTGACAGGTTAAATTAGGCCAGAGCTACCTCTCATTCATCCCACAGACATCAATGGAGAAATGGTGGTTCTGGGCAGATGAAGCTGAGCATAGGATTCAGACACAGCAAGATTTCCTTCCCCCTTGAGTACACTCTCCCTGACTCGAAAAGCCACCAGCTCTTTGCCATGAAAGCCTTTCCCAGACTTATCAGGTGTGGAATCAGCTTTCTCTGTTTTTAAAGAAGGGATTTTTTAGAACTATTAAATTCCCAGAACGAAGTTTCCTTCTCACTTCTACCTATTACTATATTATCTTCATTTTTTATTGTAGTAAAATTGTTATGTGAACACTAACTTCAGTTGATTATATTAAAATGATTTCTACTCTAAATGAAAGATCACATCCTAGTTGATTTGTGGAGTTCACCTTGAAGGGTGGGGTCAACAAACACAATTACCACAGAAAAGGGTAGGTCTCAAAAAGGAAATCTGGGGTCGGCCCGGTGGCGCACTGGAGAGTGCGCCGCTTGGGAGTGCGGCGGCGCTCCCGCCGAGGGTTCGGATCCCATGTGGAGACTGGTTCCCGCTCACTGGCTGAGCGCGGTGCGGGCGCAACATCGAGGGTTGCGATCCCGTTGCCGGTCCCCGGTACGGGCGTGACACCGAGGGTTGTGATCCTGTTACCGGTCAGTAAAAAAGACAAAAAAGGGAAAAAAAAAAAAAGGAAATCTGAACAGCCTGGGTAGGTAAGAGAAAAGATGGTGCATTCATCCTGTGGCTGACTGTTAAGAGGTGAGGACATGAAAGAAATTGTGTCTACCATGGAAGCCTGCCAGGACCCAAGAGAGGCCTCTCCTTTCCTTGTATCAGGTGTAAAATGTAATCCCTAGTGATCAGAAATCTGCACCGATAAGCCACATGGCTAATAATAATGTTTGTTAATTATAAAGTACTTACTAAACATTTTACAAGTATTGACTCTTTTAATCCTCACACTTATGGGTTAGTATTATTTTGCATACTTTATAGCTGAAGAAACTGAGGCCCAGAGAGGTAAAGTAATTTGTCCAAGGTTATACAGTTAGTAAAAGGCAGAGATCAGATTTGAACTCTTGCTCTAATTTCTATTCTGTTAACCATTACACATAGTGCCCTTTCAATTCTTTGTATCCTGTGCTTACTTAATATCAAGTACTTATACCACATTTAAAATGTGCCAGGCACTCTTCTAAGAGCTTTACATGCATTAAATCAATTGATTCTCACAACAACTCTATGAGATATGTACTGTTATTATTCCCATTTTTCAGACTAGAAAAGTGAGGCACAGAGAGGTTAAGTAACTTGCAAAGGCTATGAAGCTAGTAAATGGGAGAGGCAGGATTCTAGCCAAAGTGGTCTAGTTTTGGAGTCTCCTTCCAGGGCTCTCTTCCAGGCACTCTGTACCCCGCCTCCTGTTTATTTTATTCTCTTGGTATTTTGTAGAGTCTTTTCTTAAAGATTTAGTCTGCCCCAATTGTTCTAAGAGGGCATAAAAGGAGGTTGATTATTCTGCTGGGGTCAAAGCACTAAAAAGCATGTTATTTGGGTATAGGGGTGGGGATGTGGAGGCAGGAGACAGGGAGGAGCAGACTGGTGATCACCTGCACACGTGAACCCAAGGGAACGGTGAAACCAATGGAGGCCAAACAGCTGGTAAATTTCCCTCCCTAGCCAAGGGTTCTGCTTCCAGGGCTCTCTTTGGATATCCTGGTTTCATCTTTCTAGGGGAGGAAACAGCTGCTAACAGACCATTTCCTCTCTGTGCCCTCCCTGGGCTCCTGCTATGGCTAAGAATGGCTCCCTCTTGCTGAAGGCCATTCTTTTATTGGCTTCCACACCACTATCCTAGCTTTTCTTCTAATATTCTGACCACACCTCTTGGTGAGCTTATTTTTAATTGAGCCTCTTTTGCCTTCTGCCTTCTGCTATACTGTGGATAGTATCATCCAGAAATTCAGCCCTTGGTAAGGAGTCAATTGTCTGTCTCCAAGCCAACCGCTTCCATCGTGTCCTGTCCCTGTCAGAGGCACTGTCAGGAGCAGCGGGATAACCTGGAACTGACGGGCCTCTTCACTATTTACTCTTGCCTCGCTCTTTCTGTTCTATCAAGACTTCATCTTCTCACTCCCCTAATCTAAATTCTCACATTTCTAGGCCCGTATTAGATTTCCACAACATCTTCTCTGATTACCTCAGCTCTCAGTGACTTCTCAACTCTTTCACATTTAATGTCTATACCACAAAACAGGGCACTTAATTACTTTTGTCTTGTGTTGTTTGCCATGTATTCATCTGGATCCTAAGCTAACCTTGGCTGAGTATACACTATACGTCAGGCACTGGGGTATGGTCCATACATCATTTCACCAAATCCTCGTGATAATTCTGTGAGGTTTCATTATATTTTCCAGTGAAGATAAAGATGCTGAGATTAAGAGGCATGAAGTGACTGACTCAAGGTCACGGGGTACAATGCAGAGGTAAAATTTATATCCATTTCTGTCTGAGTTTAACTCAATCTTTCCACTCCTTGTGTTGACTAAATCCAATTCCTTTAAGCTAATTTTTCAAATTCCTGATTTACTTTTCCCTATGAAAGAATCTAGGTTATATTCTGGGGCATATGTGTATCTATTACCTTAAATCCTATTCCAGACAAGATAAGGCATAAATAAATGAACATATAAATATAGAATGAATGATTTCCATAAGCAAATCCCATAAATTCTAATATAGATTTTGAATTGATGATTTCCTATCATTAATATAGAACACAAAAATATTACCACAAATTTTTTAAAAATTAATTTTATCCCATTTGAAACATTTGAGAATCACCAATAAAGGCACACATATGCTCTAGTCATATGTAATACAAAGCTGTATAAAATCAACATTTAAAAGTCTAAGTATTATTTATAGAACCACAGACAAATTTTGTTACCAGTCATAACCATAACTCACAGATCTCTTCAAACCTTTTCTTCTTTAACAGGATGTGACTACATTACTACCTAGTGGTCTTATTCATGTATACATTAAATGACAATGGTGGCAGATGCTATTGGAGATCTGCCCATGTCCCCTCAGAGTCCCTTACCATTTCTGTGCCCTGCAACTTGACCATCAATGGCCAGCCCCTGCATCTCTGCAGGAGGGCTGCTCTCCGGCTGCTGGAATCTACTCTGCCAATGTGCATGGGGTTTAATGTCCTCCTGGGGTAGCCCTTGACTAAAAATGAAGGTTGTGGGGATATAAATACCTCAGCTCCCTTACTCATTGGCCAGGATAATTCTGAGATACATGTTTTATTCTGTTTCCCAGACCTTCCTCCAGGGATGAAGCTTCATTTGCCCACTGGGTAGCTGGCTTAATTATGCATACCTTACTGGCTACCTTTGTCTCTCCATAGCAACTCTACTCCCCTGCTCTGTACTGGCACTTCCAATATAACCACATGCATTTAATCCTCATCTTGGGGTCTGCTTCTGGGGGTATCCATCTAAGTCAACAACCATACCTGCAATATCAAAATATTAAAATCAATACAATCTTCTTTTGCTTATAGTTATGTTGCCTGTGATTTCTGATCCACTTCCCTTCATCCTGCTTTATTTTCTACGGTTGAAACTTTTGATGTCATTACCCGTCTATGCTTATGGGACTAAGCAAAAGGAAATAGGAACTATTTGAGGTGGGGAGTGGGGGCAGGTTACTTAAGATGGGGAAGCAACAGGTGAAATAAAACAGAACCAGCACTAGAACTCGTGACCACTGACCTGTGAACTGGATGAAGTTAAATCTCTTATTCTACTGTTTACCTTTGTTTTTGCTAAAACAAAGCAAAAAAACAAAAAAACCCAAAAAACCCCCAAAAACCCAACACAAAAAACCCCACATACACACACAAAACAAAAACACATCATACTAACCCACAAAGAAAAACAACTCCTGCATCAGTACAACTATTATCTCCTACTCCTATTCCTTGTCCTGCTCTCTTTTACATGAACTCCTCCCCGATTTTTCCCCCCTACCGTCTCCCCCACTTATACAGAAAGACACGCATTGTTCCTCAGAGTTGCTATTGCTTCCTCTAGAAATACAGAATTTGATCACATATATCAGGACCTTAAGTGATTAATTTCTTTGAATTTTTACAGCAAGTTCTTTTTACTAAACTATAGCATTACCTGCATAAAAATATTTTGTGGAGGCATTGTATGTAAAACATAAAAAGTGAAGCTGTCTTGGTTGAAACTGAGGCAGCAGGTGCTTGAGGCTTTGAGGGTGACCCACAGAATCTCAGCTGGTACAAGGATGGGAATCAGCAGCATTCTAGGCAGATGCCTTTCTTTAATAAAAGGCAGTAGGGCCTTGGTGCCCACAGGCTTGTTCTTAGCCTTGCCAGGAGTGGGCTAGCATCTACATAGCTGCGCAACACTTAAAAGCCACTGTTTGTTGCATTCATTTCTGCAACTGAAATATGAGTGTAAGGATTGTAGAAATGAGGGGGGAGGGAGGTGAAGAACAGAAAAGTCACAAGAGCAGTGTGTGGAGGATTAGATGTCCTGGCCTGCTATACTGTATTTGAGGAACATGAACTCAGGCAGAGGGAGGCTTTATCCATGTGTACTGTTGACATGTGCTGGGCTTAAGAAATCAACATTACTGTGTTTAAGATATAAATTATACCAGCAGTGTGGCTTAGGTGGTGACCTCTGCCAATGTTAGGGACCTGGCTAGATGCTGGAGGAAGAGGCTATTAAGATCTTCAAAGGTTTCTGCTTCTGGCTGTGGAGGCTTCTGTGCCAGGAAACAGACCAAAGCAGATGCCAAGGACTAGGGAGAGAAGTGTGAGTTCCCAAACAGACTCGTAAATACAGCAAGAGTTGGTGCCATTTCATGTATTCCTACTGCACCCAGTGACAAAGGCCATTCTGGGAAAGAGCCTCAGCACTATCAATTAAGTTATGACTTTGCCTGAAGCACTGCTGCAAATGGCACTGCGCTTTTTATTTGTGAACACAGTAAAATTAAACAATATGGCACACACTCCACCCAACTTGATTAGCCACCAATGGTCCTAAATATGGTAACTCCTGACTAACAGGGTCTGTGGATATTGATTGCTCTGCCTCAGAGCCTTTTGTTCTAAGATGGTAGTCTTCAGTTCAGAGCACCATAGGTGGAATTTAACTATCATGCCTAAGATACTGGTACCATTGTTCGGTTTTCCTAGAAGTGTCCCCATATCTGTCCTCAGATGAACAAAGACCCTAGTTTTAATGATGGCATCCATGTGTACACACAGAGAGACATGTAAAGGGTTCATTATTCCTAATGGAACTATGGAAACAGAGAATAAAGCATTACCTGCCATTTTCGTGATCAACGCTTGCGATAGAGTGCTTAAATGCTTCAGTTTACAGAAATAGCTAGACCTTCCTGACCCCTCCCAGTGATTAATTAGAAAGCCTGTCTTACAGATTTTTCTCTCAGGTGTAGTAACCTTGGAGCCCTTACCATTAAGAACTAATAAATAAATGCTTGGTTAAGCATAAACAGGGTGATAGGCAGTAGAAGAGTGATGATCTTGGTTTTTATGCAATATGCTCACTCTGTCATTTTACCTTGGAGGACAAAATAATATACAAAACTAAAAGTTGCAAAAGCAACTACAGTGAGCAATTTGTTATTAGCTGTTTAAAAAGTGTTAATAATCCTTACTGTGAATGATCATCTTTGTGATCACATTATGATTAATTTTAAGAAATAAAAATTCATAATTTCAAGAAAGCATTTCTAATCTGCAATTAAACTGAAGTTATATACTGGGTAAAGACAGCTAGTGTGTGGATGATCAAAGTTTAAATTTACTCTAAAAAAAAGAAAGAAAGAAAAATAAGTAGATTACATCACAAAGCAAGTACTCACAATTAAACGAAAGACTGCCCATTTAGCAGACACATGAGTACCTGATTTTCATAGATCTTGTAAATTACACATCATATTAAATACAGCTTCTCATCATCATCTCCTTCCTATATATTTTATGCATAGCTCTTTATATCTGAAGAAAACTTAACACAAAATAATCAACATAATCTAGTATAAATATATTTAGGTAACTACTGATGTCTTTTATCATCCAATTTTTTTAGATAAACTTTGAGAAATAATATGTCAAGCTGGGAGCTTTGACAGTCTTAAAATGATATAACCTTCAAAATCTCAGCTTCTATCATGAAAGTGATAATAAATAGTAAAGTTAACCCTACTACAACTATGCAAACAATTCCACAAACATGACAGTATATTCAGAAAAAAAATCAAACTGGATGATCATAAATAAACATTTTGATAAATAACTAAATCTGTGAACAACTAATTTAAATGAATCATTAGAGCAGTAAAAATTATTTTACAAAATCTAGGTGACAGTATATGAGTCAAATCATTCACTTTTGTTCTTGGGGCAATGTGGGTTATGCAAATATGACCAATTTGTACTTCTTTGATAATTGTCAATTCAGTTAAGGATTTCCTTTAAACCAAAACGCTGACTTGAGACAAATACCAAAATATTTTCTTAAGGCATAATAGTTTGGATCAACATTTTTCTCTTACAGAATTCAAGTCCACATTAAAGTAGCTCCTAAAGACATTGGCTTAAATATTGAATAATTCCCAAATATAAAATTATCGGTTACCTGGATAAGAGAGCTATGGATTATCTGGGAATGAACAATAAGAAAACTACCTAAAAATATCATATTATGATTCTTTGCAAATCTTTTTGCTGTTATACAAAGTTAGTATCACATTTAAACAAATGGAAAAAATTAAATACCATCAAGTTAAACTATAAGCTCTTCATGGAAAAATAATTGTCTTCAGTGTCCTTTGTAATTCCTTAAAAGACTAACATTGTGCCATTGTGAGCATCTCACACATGCTGATTGAATAGTTTTACCTTTTATTTTTCCTAATGAAAAAGAATATACAAAAGAAACATCAGAAAGACGCCCCATTTTTCTGGGTATTTAAAACTCTTCACTCATAAAATTGTTTATATGCCCTCATTTATAGAAGGCAGTTAATCATTACTCAAAATCTCACCATCCGGAAATAATTTCAATTTCATCCGGTGAACATCTTTCCAGGCATCTCTGTCCTTACAAAGACCAAGAGATGGAAATATTTTTTAAAATGGGATAATTGCATAAATGCTGGCTTTAATAACAAATACGTCAAATAAAAAATGAAGTGAAAGAGAAAAAATGTTGGACTTCAGAGAAACATTTCTTCACTATGAGTTGTAAGAATTTTTTTAAAATTCCATTAAATGTAAGAAAAACAGTACCATGGAAGAACTGTGAGTGGCTCAAGTCAGTACCTAAGATAGCACCTCTTGATAGCTGATTGTAAAAGATGTTCTCACACATCAATAGTTCTTGTTACCATTTCCCTTTTTCTCTGTCCTCCAATAATTGTTCTGTGTGTGCACATGTGTGTGTATACAATTATTTTTACACTCCCAAGATTTATAACATTTAACCATAATTTCCTTGATAGTTTAATCTTAGATATTTTTACATAGTATTTTATTTTTCATTCATCTCTTGCTAATAAAAGTTATCATGGATGCTATAATCCCTAAGGTCTTACCTGATTGAGAATGTAGTCTTTATATTTTGAATCATAGTTTCTTGCCCTTGGAACTTTATTGCCATGGACCAACACTGTTAAGTGCTGCTTTGAAAAAGTTTAAGACACACTGGATTTTCCCTTTTACATGACTTACTTTCTCAGCTAGGATACCCATATAATTTTATCCTTAGAGACCAAAAATTGCATCAACATACATTCTTCTGTTGATTATTTTGTGTTAAGTTTTTCTCAGATATAAAGGGCTCTTGAAGTATACAGATAAAATATTGCTTCAGGAAAATTTTCTTATATATTAGATTTTTTTTGTTGTTGTTCCACTTGTTCTGATATTTTCTTCAGAAACTAATTTTGTGATTGTGGGATCTCCTTGTCTGCCATAGCTATCATCTTCTCAAAATAATTTTTATTTATTTATTTTTTTTAAAAGATGACCGGTAAGGGGATCTTAACCCTTGACTTGGTGTTGTCAGCACCACGCTCACCCAGTGAGCGAACCGGCCATCCCTATATGGATTCCGAACCTGTGACCTTGGTGTTATCAGCACCACACTCACCCGAGTGAGCCACGGGCCGGCCCTCAAAAATAATTTTTAAATGGCTCTTTTTTTAAATTGGGTTTTTGAGATTTATTCTCCATGTCTTTGTTTCCCATTTCTAGCCTTACTGACTGTTTTCAGGAGTATATATTCTAATTGTTATTGTTTTTAAAGGGCTTTTGTGTGTGTGATGATTTCCAGTTTCTCCTTCATATCTTTTCTGAGTTTTCCAGCTCAATTTTCATCTTCTATTATTTCATTCTGTCACTTTTTTTTTAACTCTTTTTCGATTGTTTTCAGAAGTCATGCTGTCTGTAATTCCTTTGAGACTCTGGAGAACTATTTTTTTGAACACTTCCTGTGTTTCCCTGTGGCATTCCTCTTCATCTACCTTTTGGTTACGCTCCCTTTTTCTTTCAGGCTTTATGGTTAGGTCAGAGTTGATTTCCTTCTGCTGACAGTACAGGCAGGATACCTTCTGAAGGATAGGTTGGGTTTTGTTTGTTTATTTGCGCTCTGTGGCTTCTTCAAAGAATCCTCCCTAAAATAGTTGGCCCTTATATCTTCTTTAAGAGTTCCTCTAATTCTTCTGTCATGAATTTCAGGAGGTTGATGTTGAGAACCTGTAGTCCAATGCCCCCAAATTTCTCACACATCAAAGGTTTCCTGAAGCTCATCCCATGGTTCATTCTCATCTCTTTCCCTTTTTCAGTGCTTATTGGTCACAATCCTTCAGGCTCCCCTATAAGGTCTCATTACTCTATGGCAACCATTTGTGGGCTGACCTTTCCCTCCTTCCATCCCAGTGATGCATGGTGCTTGTAAAAACAGTTTTAGAGATTATACACCTCTGAAAAGGAGGAATTAGCAGAGGCTCAAATCAGTTCTACCGAAAACACCGCATTGCTGTTCTTTTTTGGTTGGAGAAGTAGAGAGCATATTTTAAAAACAGTATCCTTTCTAGTTATTTTGAAATGATTTTATGTGGTTATATCAGGGATTACTGTGTCTCTTTTACTCTCCAAATCAGAAATTGAGCCAGCAATGTTCTTTTCTCCTAATTAGGTTTTAGTCATATCTAGGGGCTCCCTAGGTGCCCATGGCCAGGAACTCTATTATAAATAAAAATGCAGTATCATACCTATTATAATTATCAACTGAGTCAAAGCAAAACCCACTGAGATGACTACTAAACTGCAATAGAAACATTGATGAAATGTGTGGTCCCCAGAAAGCACTGTTTATACCAGTCCTGAAACAACCCAAGGTGTCAGGAAGTGGTAAGTTTACATATCACTTTCTTTTTAAAAGAGTACTTTCCTAAACCTTCACAACTTTTCCAAGCAGCTCTGCCCTGGCATTAGTCTGTCCAAATTTTCTTTGGCACTCCTATAAAGTGGGAGGCATCTCCTCAGCTCCAGCTCCTCACAGACAGTGCTCGTAATTGAAGACTGGGGAGACAAAGGGCTGTTCTTTTGACTAGGACAGGTTTGACGTGAATTGGCTTCAATTATTTTATTTTTTCAAGTATAATGTTCTCAAGTATCCTGCAAACATTCTTTCCCTGTGTTCCTGTGCTGTCTAAACACACAGCAATATCACAGGAAAGAAGGGGAGTGAATTGGCTTCAATTATTTTATTTTTTCAAGTATAATGTTCTCAAGTATCCTGCAAACATGCTTTCCCTGTGTTCCTGTGCTGTCTAAACACACAGCAATATCACAGGAAAGAAGGGGATTTTTAAACAATTACAGCCCGGATTGAGGAAACATACTACATTCAAGAATGATAAAACTAATAGCATTTGCCATTTCTCTTTCTAATCTTTCTTGTACTTCCAGAATAAGGGGCGGAGCTCAAAGTAAAACAGTTCTTTGCCTTATAATCAGGCTGAACTTGTTAGGTTATACAAAGCCAAACCGTGGCTGCCATGCTTTATGCTATTTTGTGGTCTATGATATTAGTCTTAAATTAGAGTTAAACAATTGTAGCTATTGACTGTTAGTTAACCATTGTACAAAGCTATCAAATATTTTAGCGGATATACTTTCCAGTTTTTTTTCTTTAGCCATGAATATCTGAACTATTTACAAAACAAATGGTTTGTAGTAGCATACTGTAATGTAATTTATTTTCCCAGCATAATTAATACACTTAACATGTCTGTTTCAGGCGAGGACTTAAAATATTAACAAATATTCTTTCAGGGAAAATATCATTAAAGTTAACTTAGAAAATATAAAGCAGAATAACATTTTTACAGACAAACTGTAGATAAGTAAAATAAACAAATAAAATAACTGACCTCATTTATTTTTGCAGGGAGACCCACTCCAAGATTCTAATTAGAATTTTGAGGGCCGGCCCGGTGGCGCACTGGATAGTGCGCCGCTTGGGAAGCACGGCGGCGCTCCCGTCCAAGGGTTCGGATCCCACATACAGACCGGCTCCCGCTCACTGGCTGAGCGAGGCGTGGGAGCAACACCGAGGCTTGCAATCCCGTTGCCGGTCCCCGGTCCGGTACGGGGGCAACACTGAGGGTTGCGATCCGTTGCCGGACACGGAAAAAAGACAAAAGACAAAAAAAAAAAAAAAAAAAAAAAAAAAAAA